>NC_045449.1:59923223-59973129 GCF_002776525.5 Piliocolobus tephrosceles | reverse complement strand
GCTCCTCCGCCGCCTTTTTCTTTCCTCCCTTCCTGCTCCCGGCTCTCGTCCCTCTCGCCCTCCTCCGCCTCAGTTCTCCTCCTCTTCTTCCGCTCCTGCCGTCCGGCCTCCTCCTCTCCCGGTCTTCCTCCTCCCACTCCCGCTCTCTCTCTGTCTTGTCGACCGTCTCGGAGTCCTGCGCCCTCCGTGCTGGGCCGAGAGGAGCCCGCGTTCCGGAGTGGGCTCCACGCACAGCCCCTGCCCCGGAGCCTCCCGCCCGGTGCTCACCCACCGCTGAGCACACGCAACAGGGAGTCCCTTCCCCATCTTCAGGACGCCCGATGTCTCCAGGGCACGACGCCCGTGTGTTAGCAGCCTGTACCAGCTTGAGGTTTCACCTGGCCAAAATGTCGCTTTCCTCACGTGTACCCTAAAAGACACAGGCTCTAGACCTTCCTACAGGAGGAAGAGAGCGATTTTTAACTAATTAAGCATTGACCCTTTCCCCTACCGTCTCTTCTTGACCTATACCGTATTTCACCTGCGTGTCGTAGAGACTTTTAATTTGTACATCGGGCATTTATCACCACGTGGGATGGTTAAAGGACTTGTCTTAGGTATTTATCCCGTTATTCACTGGCCATCAGAGCGACGATGTTGATTATCAGGCTTTCTTGATTTTGCAAGTCTAGGACCTTAATTTAGAAATCATTTTGCATCCCAAGCTAATTACTGCAATACTGTCAGGTGCAGAGTGCAGCCAGTACATTTGTAAATTACCAAGTAAAACTGCCTGTGAAAGCGTAGCGGGCATGGCTATGCAAAGGACGCAGGTGGGGATGCACCAGCTAATCACTCGTTGAATATTTATCAGGTCTGCCTGGAGGCCGCTAAAATACGTAAGGGAAATAATCATTTCTCAGCATTTCATTGGTGTTTTATTTTATTTGCCAGATTCACGAAGTTCCCAAAACGACTTTACGAGCTAAAGGCATCAAGAAAGAGAACATGTTTGATCCTTCAATAAATTTTTGTTAAAAGAAAAAAAACTTTTCTAAAATACTTTCTTAGAGCATATAACATAGGCCAAGTAGCGCTAACATTGTTTTCTTTGAGATGCTTGATGATAGGAATGTCCTTTATATTTTTAACAAATGGAAGCGCTCCTGACTGAACATCAGTGGCGCATGCACTTGACAGATTCATTTACAATCTCTTGAGCTAGTCTTGGTGCTTCAAGAGCTGCACCTGCCTGGTGTTCTATCTGGTCAGAAATTTCACCACTCATGGTCGACTCTCGAGTCCAAGGAGGCAAAAAGGGAAGAAGCAAAGGAGTGAAGAGCAGGGCTTGTCGGGGAAATAGTCCCAATTCTCCATGAAACACTAGAAGCATCTCAAGCCATGGTTGTTTCTGCTTTTAAGCAAAGCAGAAATCAAATGGAACATAGTGGAATGAAATAATTTATTTTCTCATAGTCGTCTTTTATCTAAGACGGAGGTCCTGGCACATTTTACGAAGGTAAGCTTCTTTCTATGTCTCTGAGGCTTTGATAGGAGGATGGAGAGAGCTGGAGGATGAAGTTGCTGATAGCGTAATCCTGAGCAAAGTCATAGGGAAGACAAGAACAAAATGAGCCCTGGCAGCGGCCTGGGAATCTCCTGTGTATTCCATGGAGTGACTGTCTTAGCTGTCAGATCAGATGGAACAATGTGTCTCTTTTCTTTTAGGTTGTGGCTTTGCATTCTTGCCTCAGTTGTTACTGTTTCTCCTGGTGGGTACGAGGAGGAATGATTAACTGGAAGCAGCTGATTCATAGTTGGGCTGGGCATGAAATCATCACTAGCCTACATCTTAGCTCAGCTGGGGAGAGGGGACTGTGCACCCAGAGTGGGGAATTATCAATTACCAAGTAGTGTAACACTGCCCCTAGCAAGGACTGATGGAAATGTGGACCAGCATTTACTCCTGCAGCCCACCTGAAGTCCCCATGGTATAACTAAAATGGAGGGGATTAAGGAAGGGAGAGCCCCCTGGGTTGGGGTAGTCAGTCATGAGGGCATGAGTAATTATTTTCGAGTCTGCTATTTCATGGGGAAGGTGCAGGAAAAGAACAGGGAATGTCAGACTGAACGCAGTTTTTCAGAATCTGCCTCTGTCCTCTGCCTTTGAGGAGTAAGCTCAACACTGTTTGGAGAGGTGTCACCTAGACCAGGGGAACCCAGAGGCTGGAGGCTGGGATCAAAGTCAGAGCACCAAACAGATGACTCAGAATCAGAATGGTTTGAAGCCAGTGATCTTTCAGATGCAACTTACAACTTGCTGCTCTATGCAGCTAACTGGTCTGTTTTCAAATGGACCCGGACATTTTCAAATTGGGCAGTAGGAATTGCATAAGTATCAAAAAAGCATCATTCTGAGATTTATGGTAACCAAGATGACTTAAGGCTTATATTTTATTCTATGCACTATATTCAAGGTTTAGGAGAGGCAAGGCAACTGCCGAAATGCATAAGCAGGCAGCAGTCAGATTCACTGTAACTGAAAGATCTCTAAATAGGTAGAGATAAGGATCTAGCTGAGAAGCAGAACACTAGAGTCAGGGCCCATTTTGGGGTCAGTTTAAGGAGCAGGATAATACTTTATAGGAGTGGATGAGTCAGATGCCCTAGTCAGAGGTTTGTTCCAAGGCTTCCAGGTCTGGTCCTGCAGGTTGCTCATAGCACAGGAGCACCCAGTCAAGAGACTAAGTAGGGGCTAAAGCTCAACTCACATACTCCTCTCCGAGTGTACCTTTAGGCCTCTGTCTTCCCAGAAAAGCCACCATTTTTAAATTCACACCAAGGTACCACACGGGTTAGTGGAGGTCCTGGCTGGTTGTGATTCCAGTTGGTTGTGTTGCCACTGAAAGAGCTTCTGTGGGCAGTCTCCCTGGAGTTTGAGGCTGGGGGACTTTGCTTCTAAGCAAGCCTTCTTCTAGGATTTCTGTCTGTCTCCTGTATGTCATAGCATCACTAGTCCCTCAATGGCTCAAGTTGAAAACCTAGGCATCATCCTTAGTCTTCCCTTTGTCTTACTCCCATATCCAATCCATGAGAAAGTTTAATTAGTACTTCCTCGAGGACAGATCTCAAATCTGTCAACCCCCAACCCTAGCCTAAGCTCTGTCTCCTGGGCCACTGCAGGACCACTTAATTGGTCTTCCTGCTTTCATTCTTGCCCTTCTCAATTTGGACTCCACAAGTAGCCATCTTTTAAAAATGTACCTGTTTAAACCCACTTTATGTCTTGAATAAATGGAAAGATATGCCCTGTTCTCATACAGGAAGAGACAGTGAAATGTCAGTTTTTCTTAAATTAAAACATAAATATAACTTATCCCAATGAAAGTAAAATTTTTTAGAAGTAGACAAGCTAATTCAACAGTCCAAATGAAAAAGTGGGAATAAATATCCCACCAGATATTAATCAAGAACAAAAAGAATAACAAGCCCAAGGAAAAATAATGGCAAATGTCGTGAACAGATAGTTCTCAGAAAAGGAAATACAAATAGTTCCTGCGGTAAGATTCTCAACCTGTCTCATAAAAAGATAAATGTAAATTAAGACCATATTGAAACCCCACTGTGACTGAAGATTTGGGCACACGTAAAAAGTGTAAGGAACACACTGTTTCATTAAGGGTGTACAGAATCAAATGGTTTCATACATCATTAGCAGGATTGTAAATTGTCACACACAGACATGATACAGAGCAATTTGGCAATAATTGTCGGATTTAAAAATGTAAGAAACCATTTGATGCAAGTACTTTTAAAAGGTTGATACATTTTATAAATATAATCCTACCAATTCCACTTCTGTAAATGTATCTTGCATATATAAATGCACGGGTACATGAAGGCATATGTATAAAGGTACACTGACTCCAGTAGCAAACAATTATTAAATGTCTATCCACAGGAGATTAGTTAGATCAATTATGCATTCATTTGCTAGAATTATTTGCAGCTGTTTAAAAAATGAGATTAATTATATGTACTGATATAGAAATATCTTCCAGATGTATGAGTGAAAATGCAAAATGCAGAAATGTGCATAGAATGTTTGCGTGTATGAGTTTTTAAAAAGATTATATATAAATATACATTTAAAATATCTGGGCTGGATGCAGTGGCGCATGCCTGTAATCCCAGCATTTTGGAAGGCCAAGGTGGGAGGATCATTTGAGCCCAGGAGTTTGAGACTAGACTGGACAATATAGTGAAACCCCGTGTCTACAAAAAAATATAAAAAATTAGCCAGGCATGGTGGCATGTGCCTGTAGTCCCAGCTACTCAGGATGCTGAGGCAGGAGAATTCCTTGAGCCCAGGAGATTGAGGCTGCAGGAGCCAAGATTGTACTTCTGCACTCCAGCCTGAGTGACAGAATGAGACCTCCCATCAAAATAAATAATAAATGAATTGGTTTTTAGCCAAAGCCATAATGCTTGAATTCTTTGAAGATTTCAGACCTGGCCAGGTGCAGTGGCTCACACCTGTAATCCTAGCACTTTGGGAGGCTGAGGCAGGCGGATTGCCTGAGTTCAGAAGTTCGAGACCAGCCTAGGCAACATGGTAAAACCCCATCTCTAGTAAAATACAAAAAATTAGCGTGGCAGCGTGCACCTGTAGTCCCAGCTACTCAGGAGGCTGAGGCAGGAGAATTGCTTGAACCCGGGAGGCAGAGGTTGCAATGAGCCAAGGTCATGCCACTGCACTCCACCCTGGGTGACAGAGCGAGACTCGATCTCCAAAAAGAAAAAAAAAAATTTCAGATCTAAAGGACCCACCCAAATAATTCCCATATCTTTTCATTCATGACTAATTTAATTGACATGGGAGAGGGTATTAAATTCGCTCATAATGCTTCCCCAAACCTTGTTGGGGAGAAGTATCTGACCATGCACATTTCCTGAATTTTTTTTTTTTTTTTTTTTTTTTTTTTTTTTTTGTGAGACAGAGTCTCGCTCTGTTGCCCAGGCTGGAGTGCAGTGGCCGGATCTCAGCTCACTGCAAGCTCCGCCTCCCAGGTTTACCCCATTCTCCTGCCTCAGCCTCCCGAGTAGCTGGGACTACAGGTGCCCGCCACCTCGCCTGGCTAGTTTTTTGTATTTTTAGTAGAGACGGGGTTTCACCGTGTTAGCCAGGATGGTCTCGATCTCCTGACCTCGTGATCCGCCCGTCTCGGCCTCCCAAAGTGCTGGGATTACAGGCTTGAGCCACCGAGCCCGGCCTCATTTCCTGAATTTTTTAAACAGGAGCCAGTGGCCTCTATCATCAATAGGAATTAACATATTGAAGTTTTTTCTAAAAAAAAAAAAAAAAAAAAAATTATAAATGAATTTATTCAAACATATATAAAAACAGTTTCAAACAATGAATCATTGAATCCTTGTCACCCAGCTCCAACAATTATCAACTCATGAAGAATCCTATTTCATCTGTCTTCTTCCGTATCTCTTTATCTCTAGATAATAAAACCTTGAAATAAAACCACCATGAGGAAACTCCTGGAGGTGATGGTATGTTAACTGTCTGTTGCTTTCACAATTACGCACATATAAAACTCATCAAATTGTACACTTTAAGTATGTGCAGTTTATTGCAAATCAATTATACCACAATAAAACCTTGAATTTGTTGAAGGTTATGAAGAGCTAAGTTTAGCAAAACTAATAAACTAGAAGAAGACTAGAAGAACCTGTTGGGTCTCCACCATGGCCTTCAGCTGACTTCGCCTGGAGGGCCAAGATAAGCCCACTCTGTCCAATAGATGTGAGGCTCAAGTTGAGCTCTCTTCCAAAAACTGAAACATGACCCTTCAGCTCTTTGGCAGACACTCTGCTAGTCCCAGGAATACAAAATAAAGAAGATACGCTCCCTGTCACTGAGGAGCTCAGGTCTTTCTTCTATAGCCCAAAAGGAGAAACGTTTAGCCTGGAGGGGAGTCTAATTTGAAAAAGTGCAATCCATTGGGAGGCCGAGGCAGGTGGATCACCAGGTCAGGAGATCGAGACCCTCCTGGCTAACACAGTGAAACCCATCTCTACTAAAAATACAAAAGAATTAGCCAGGGGTGGTGGCGGGTGCCTGTAGTCCCAGCTACTCGGGAGGCTGAGGCAGGGGAATGGCGTGGACCTGGGAGGCGGAGCTTGGAGTGAGCCAAGATGGAGCCACTGGACTCTAGCCTGGGCAACAGAGGGAGACTCTGTCTCAAAAAAAAAAGAAAAGAAAAGAAAAGAAAAGAAAAAGCACAATTGAATGAACAAAAGCAAGTACATTTAAATGAAAAGAATGCCATTTATTTCTCTTATCCCTTGAAAGGCATTAAACAATTAGATGCCCAATCCAATTTAGAACCCCCAGCCAGATGTTTTGATCCCCCCTTTCATCTTCTTTCTTCCTCCTAACGTTCACTCTCATCTCCCACATTCTGAGAAGGCTTTCTGAAGTCCCCTTATGGCCGGGCTGTGGTGGCTCATGCCTGTAATCCCAGCACTTTGGGAGGCCAAGGAGGGTGGATTCCTTGAGGTCAGGAGTTCGAGACTAGCCTGGGCAACATGGGAAAGCTCGTCTCTACCAAAAATATGAAAATTAGTGAGTCTTTAAATAAATAAGTCCCTTTATCTACCCTCCCCAAAATAGATTTCATCTACTCATAGCAAGAGCAGTTTTTACACCCTCTCCTCTCTTTTATTATTTTTTGTACTCTTTATTATATATCACTTTTGACAAAAAATCTCTCCAATTCTCTCTTTAAGGTAAGCCTTCTGTCCTCGTTTTATGATTTTGCATCATAAAAAGTCTAGGAATTAGTTGTGAACAGGATAGGTTAGAGTGGGATCAGCATCTGAGCAGAAAGAAAGTGCTGGCATTACCAAGATTCTCATTCTCTCATTCAACAGTGAATACTGAGTCCCAGAACACCAAGGTATTATTTGTATATTATATATTGACACAGTCATGAGCAAAACATTGTCCCTACCTTTGTATAATTTACATTTCCTTTGGTGATTAGCATGGGAGAGGGATCCTAGCAAAATTTAACTTATCACATATGCTCACTTGTATTTATTTATATAGTAGCCATCTTTTTTTTTTGAGATGGAGTCTCGCTCCATTGCCCAGGCTGGAGTGCAGTGGTGTGATCTCAGCTCACTGCAACCTCCACCTCCCGGGTTCAAGTGATTATCCTGCCTCAGCCTCCTGAGTAGCTAGGATTACAGATGCCCGTCACAATGCCCGGCTAATTTGTTTATTTTTAGTAGAGATGGGGTTTCACCATGTTGGCCAGGCTGGTCTCGAACTCCTGACCTCAGGTGATCCACCCGCCTTGGCCTCCCAAAATGCTAGGATTACAGGCGTGAGCCACCGTGCCTGGCCAATAGCTATCATTTAATACACATGTGCGGCCGGGTAGTCCCAGCTACTTGGGAGGCTGAGACCAGGAGAATTGCTTAAGCTGGGGAGGCAGAGGTTGCAGTAAGCCAAGATTGTGCCACCACTCCAGCCTGGACAATGAAGCGTACCATGTCAAAACACACACACACACACACACGTAACTCCCTTCAAAACGTTGATCCTGTTTTAATTTGGATGGTTTGGTCAGGCGCGGTGGCTCATGCCTGTAATCCCAACAGTTTGGGAGACCAAGATGGGTAGATCATGAGGTCAGGAGTTCAAGACCAGCCTGGCCAAGATGGTGAAACCCCGCCTCTACTAAAAATACAAAAAAATTAGCCAAGTGTGGTGGCAGGTGCCTGTAATCCCAGCTACTCGGGAGGCTGAGGCAGAGAACTGCTTGAATCCGGGAGGCAGAGGTTGCAGTGAGCCAAGATCGTGCCACTGTACTCCAGCCTAGGAGACAGAGCAAGACTCCATCTCAATAATAATAATAATAATAATTTGGATGCTTTATGCTATACACAGTAATGGAGTAAATACTGTGGGACTGTGTACATACATGAATACAAATTCATCTTGTCACCTGTTACCTGTCTTTTGTCAGTTTAAGTTGCAGGCCCCCCCATATTGGTGGGAATAAAAGCTCCCATCAATAGGCATAGGGCAGATATTTAAGCAAAACTTGGCTCGGGACGTATGTCTAACAAGGTTCATATAGATAAATCAGTAAGTGACAGAGAATGACCACCTGCCTCTTAGAGCTATTTCACAAGATTCAATGTGGTGATGACAGCCTGGTGCCTTGGAAGGCACACATAATATTATCTGGCAAACTGTATAATCTGCCATTATATCTGTGGTTAACACAGCCTTAGTACTAGAATGGTGACACTTCCCAAAGCCTTGGAATCTATTCAAATGTCGTTCAAATTTCTGTATAAAATGCAATTCTAACAAACAGGAAGAACATAAAAAATATTCAGAAACAGAACTTAATAAACATAAACTGAGCACTTATGACATGCCCAGGCACTGTTATAGATGCTAGAGATAAACAATAAACAGAACAGTGTCTATTTGTTTGTTTGTTTTGCTTCTGTTTTGACATGGGGGTCTCACCATACTGCTCAGGCTGGCCTCAAACTTCTGGGCTCAAGCAATCCTTCTACCTCAATCCCCTGAGTAACTGGGACTACAGTCATGTACTACTGTGCCCAGCCAGAACAGTTTCAGTGGGAGGGAGGGTGTCAAAGCTTGTTTAGAGGGAGTTTCAGAGAGAAAGGAAGGAGAGAAATTGAAGTCAGAGGCTACAGAAAGCTGCTGCAAAGAAGAGTGAAAAGAGAGGGTGGCCAATGAGATCTAAGTACATTTTTATGGGAAAATAACAGTATTTTTGTACAAAAATAGGAATGGCCCTAGAGAGGAAAGGAAGCAGTAAACAAATATGTCAAATAGCTATGTTGGCTAAGTATGGTTGATAGGTGTCAAGGAGAAAAAATCTTTTCCTCCACCCACTTAGGTCTTGTGAATTAAACTCACAAAAGACAGATAAAAAGCAAAAAGACAAATTTATATGTATATATAAATTTGTATACTTATTATATACTATTTATATATATAAATTTGTAAATTTGTATTTACGTGTGTGTGTGTGTGTGTGTGTGTGTGTGCAGGAACATAGAAAAAAAATGCGAGTCAGCCGGATGTGGTGGTGCATGCCTATAATCTCAGCTACTCAGGAGGCTGAGGCAGGAGAATCGCTTGAACCCAGGAGGCAGAGGTTGCAGTGAGCCAAGATTGCGCCATTACACTCCAGTCTGGGCAACAAGAGCAAAATGCCATTTCAAAAAACAAACAAACAATAACAAAAAAAACAAACGTGACTCAAAATGTTGCTTAGAATTTGGGGCTTATATACCATCTTCATGGACAAGAGGAGAGAAAGACAACTTAGGGGAAAACCAATGACTTTTAGGAAAGATAAATGGGCTTTTAGAAGACCAGATGGAAGATATGATCGTTTTGTGTCAATGTCTATTTGGGTGATCTCTTAATCCCAGTGTTGACTTGCCTCCAGGAATAAGAACCAATCTTCCCTGGTTATGAAACTCTCAGGGCTGGAATTTATGACAGTTGAGTTCTTTTGAGAGTCTCCACTTTCAAAGGAATCCAGGAAAAAAAAAGTTTCTTCCCACATCTGCTTATTCTCAAATAGCTTCAGCTCAAAATAATTGTCATGCCACCACGGCATAACCTGTGTTTTGGAGACAATGACAAAGCAAATATTTAAAAAAAGAAAAGAAGCTGACTAGGCGCAGAGGCTCACCCTGGTAATCCCAGTACTTTAGGAGGCCTAGGTGGATGGATCACCTGAGGTCGGCAGTTCAAGACCACCCTGGTCAACATGGTAAAACCCCGTCTCTACTAAAAATACAAAAATTAGCCAGGCATGGTGGTGGTGCCTGTAATACCAGTTACTTGGGAGGCTGAGGCAGGAGAATCGCTTGAACTCGAGAGGAGGGGGTTGCAGTGAGCCGAGATCATGCCATTGCCCTCCAGCCTGGGCAACAGGAGTGAAATTCTGTCTCAAAAAAAAAAGGACCCAACCTTGCAGGCAGATATAAGAAAGACATAAGAAAAGTCACCCTGGTATCACAGGCCCACTTTGCGTTCTCTTCTGAAATGTTTGTTTTTTTGAGTTAAGTTTAGAAACAAACTGTGTATACTTGTGTTCAAGAGAATTTAGCATAGTAGAGATTTTAACAGACTACTTATGTTTTAAATTTAAAATGTATAAATGAGTAATGATTGTAGACTGAGATTTTAAGTTGAAATCATATGAATTTTGTAAACATTTTTAAAACACTTAAGAGAATTTTAAGATATCCACCAGTTGTATAAGTTTAATTCCTTAGGTTTATAAAAACTTACTTAAGTTTGTTTGTTTGTTTGTTTTAAGATGGAGTCTCCCCCTGTTGCCCAGGCTGGGGTGCAGTGGTGCAATCTCAGCTTACTGCAACCTCTGCCTCCTAGGTTCAAGCAATTCTCCTACCTCGGCTTCCTGAGTAGCTGGGATTACAAGTGTGCACCACAACGCCCAGCTAATTTTTGTATTTTCAGTGGAGACAGGGTTTTGCCATGTTGGCCAGGCGGGTTGCAAACTCCTGACCTCAAGTGATCTGCACACCTCAGCCTCCCAAAGTGCTGGGATTACAGGCGTAAGCCACGGCACCCAGCCTTACTTAAGTTTTAAGTCTTTTTTATAAAACAATTTTTTTCATAGACACAGGGTCTCACAATGTTACCCATTCTGGTCTCAAACTCCTGAGCTCAAAGTGATCCTCCCCGCTTGGCCTCCCAAAGCGCTGGGATTACAGGCATGAGCCACTGCACCCGGTCAAGTGTTAAGTCTCAATGAGGAAATCTTTGTCAGGCAATTGATAGTTTATTATTGTTTTCCTTAAACACGTAAAGTGATTTGTAAACAGAAGAGTCAGATTTGTAAGCTGCACTTAAACACTTAAATATGTTTAAAAATCTGTAACTGTAGTAAATTAAATATGAAATTTAAAAATATATCCTCCTAAATGTTTTTCTGGGCAAAAGAAAAGGATGACAGAGTAACCCCTGGGGACATAAAACCTCACATTGATGATTTTGTGTGTAATTTTGTCATTTATGCACATTTAACCAGGATCTGGGTACCACTAGGAGGCTTAAGTTTCATAAATGTGGTACTATGTGCACATAAATTCCTAAGAGTGCTTGAATTACTTTCTTAAAAGTATCAAACACATATTCAGAGTGAACTTGGACTAAAAGTTGTCAAATCCAGAGTCATTACCTCTGGCACTGGTGCTTCTCTTATAGTTTGGGTGTCAGTAACCAAAATATGGTTTTTGAGCTCCGAAAAAGTGTGGAGAAATGAAACTCAAACATTGAAAAAGAAATTTTGGCTTCCCAAATTGCTCCATAGCCTTAGAAAAAATTTTAGTGGCATTTCAAAGGAGTAAATTAAGTGGATGCAGAAAGCATGCTTTTTGATCAGAGCTGTTCTCAAACAGCAACAATATCCAGTGAAGTTTCTCGAAACAAAGTCAACAATGACATTCCGGGGCCCATTGGGACCTATAAAATACTGTTTTTATATGTATAAACAGGCTGGGCGTGGTGGCTCATGCCTCTAATCTCAGCATTTTGGAAGCCGGTCACTTGAGGTCAGGAGTTCAACACCAGCCTGGCTAACATGGTGAAACCCCATCTCTACTAAAACTACAAAAATTAGCTGGACATGGTGGTGGGCACCTGTAATCCCAGCTACTCAGAAGGCTGAGGCAGGAGAATCACTTGAACCTGGGAGGTGGAGGTTGCAGTGAGCCAATATCATGCCACTACACTCCAGCCTGGGTGACAGAGCAAGACTCTGTCTCAAAAAATTAATTAATTAATTAATGTATAAACATTGTCTCTAATAAATACCTTTACTTGACACAAGGTTATTTAGTTATCTATAGCTGACTAAACTGACTAAATTATTTATAAAGTGTAACAAGACAAAACCTTAATACAAAAACACTTAACATTTACTGAATGTTTAACGATGTCCCAGGAAATATTTTAAGCACTTTATAGGCAGATTTTAACTCATTCAATCCTTACATCATATGTGGTGAACGTTGATATTATCTCCATGTAACCTATAAGGAAACCGAGGAACAAAGAGGTTATATGACACAGGTAAGCGCACACACCGGGTAACTAGCAGAGCAGAGATTTGAACCTCTGCAGCCTTACCCGCAGAACAGCCCTAAGTCCATCCACTCAATGGTTTCCCATGCATGGCTAGCAGCAGCATCTTTTCTTGCAGAGCCCTTAGAGCTTGACAAGAGGAATTCTCCCAAGTTGGTCCTCTCAAGGGTGGAGTAGGATTTTGCTTTTCCAGTTTAGGAGATCTTTTGGTGAAGAACTAAAGCCGCTGCTGACACAATGTCAATATTGAAAGAGTCGGGAACAGCCAAGTCTTCCATCTAGTGGTGCGAGAATGACCTCTGGTGATTGAACGTGAAGCTTCCTTATGTCGCTCAAAGGAGGAACAAACAAGCAAAACAAATATTTCACTGGAGTCTCCACCTATTTGTCAGGTTTTTCTTTCTTTGATAGAGTGTATAATTGACCTGGAGCACTTGGACTAGGCAAAGATGTAAATGAACACAAACTCCTATACTCGATGATTTCTTTCTTTCTTTCTTTTTTTTTTTTAGACGGAGTCTCGCTCTGTTGCCCAGGCTGGAGTGCAGTGGCACGATCTCAGCTCACTACAACCTCTGCCTCCTGGGTTCAAGCGATTCTCCTGCCTCAGCCTCCTGGGTTCAAGAGATTCTCCTGCCTCAGCCTCCTGAGTAGCTGGGACTACAGGCACCCACCACCACGCCCAGCTAATTTTTGTATTTTTAGTAGAGATGAGGTTTCACCATGTTGGCCAGGATGGTCTCGATCTCTTGACCTTGTGATCCGCCTGCCTTGGCCTCCCAAAGTGCTGGAATTACAGGCGTGAGCCACGGTGCCCAGCCTACTCAATGATTTCTTATTCCACAACTGTCTGCATTTTAACCTGGGAAGCTGTAAGCTGCAAGGAATCCTTAGTGAATACTAATTTCATCTATGCAAGTTGAGAATGGGTGACAATTATGTGCCTTTGTGATTGCGAACTATCTGTGTTTGGTTATACTCTGTGCTCTCCATTATGTGCCCAGGAGAATTCTTCTCTTATGTGCAATATGTTCTTTTTTGTTTTGTTTTGAGACAGGGTCTCACTCTGTTGCCCAGTCTGGAGTGAGTGCTGTGGCACACAATCTCAGCTCATTGCAACCTGTGCCTCACAGACTTAGGCGATCCTCCCACCTCAACACCCCTGAGTAACTAGGGCTACAGGTGTGCAATACCATGCCTGGCTAATTTTTGTGTTTTTTGTAGAGACTGCATTTGCCATGTTGCCCAGGCTAGTCTCAAACTCCTGGCCTCAACAGATCCACTCACCTTAGCCTCGTGAAGTGCTGGGATAACAAGCGTGAGCCACTGCTCCGGCCACAATACTTTCGTTTATGGATAGAATGTGGTACAGACGGCCGGGCGCGGTGGCTCACGCCTGTAATCCCAGCACTTTGGGAGGCCGAGGTGGGCGGATCACAAGGTCAGGAGATCGAGACCATCCTGGCTAAGACGGTGAGACCCCGTCTCTGCTAAAAATACAAAAAATTAGCCGGGCGCGTTGGCAGGCGCCTGTAGTCCCCGCTACTCGGGAGGCTGAGACAGGAGAATGGCGTGAACCCGGGAGGCGGAGCTTGCAGTGAGCCGAGATCAGGCCACTGCACTCCAGCCTGGGTGATGAGCAAGACTCCATCTCAAAAAAAAAAAAAAAGAATGTGGTACAGACAATGATATTACAGACAATGTCAAAGTCTAGGTAGCAGCAAATGACAAGTTTGCTTTATGGTTGTTATACATAGTTTTTTCCTACATAGTTTCTTCAACACAGACTAGCAAACTCATTAAAATGGATAAAACTGTCTTAAACTCATCAGTCTGAATCTGAAGTACTACGAGTTGAGCGTTCCAAATCCAAAGATCCAAAACGGTCCAAAACCTAAATCTTTTTGAGCTCTGACATGACAGTCAAAGGGAAATGCTTGTTGGAACATTTTGGATATCAGATATTCAGATAAGGGATGTTCATCCAGTAAGTCTAATACAAATATTCCCAAGCCCCAAAAATCTGAAATCCAAAACACTTCTGGTCCTAAGCATTTTGGATAAAGGATGCTCAACCTGATAAATAAGATTGTAGAAAGACTTGGGCCAGATACACCTGGTTTTATGCCATAGATGTGAATAAAGCATTGCAAATGAAACCTACTATTGCCCCAGGTAAAGGAGCTAGACCATCAAGACAAAAATACCTTTGTCAGCAGTTTCTGTTGGGCTTTGCATGGACATAAAGATAACCAGGCAGGAACTGAGTATAACCGCAGCGTGGCCATATTTGCTCAGTGTACTCCTTCCCAAGTCAGTGGTAGTGGAACTTCCTATTTGCTGTTAAGCAGTTCCTGTCTTTCTGGGTTCTTTCTCTTTGTTTCCACAACACTCCCCTCTTATCTCCAACACAGTCTGGAAATTACCTTTTTATGTTGTCTCACCAACTACAAGAGTTATAAAACACTTTCTTGATACCTCTCCCACTTTGTGGTACAACATCTAGCATATTCCAGGTCCATTCGCTCCACACCTGATAAATATTACTTGAGTGACCCCTATATACCAGACACTGGGGACACAGCAGTTACTCAAATAAAGTCCCTCTTCTATGGAGCTTCCATTCTAGTTTGCTGTGCTGAACTGAAGGAGAATCTGGTGCCAGACATCCTTTTATTGACCAAACCATTCATATAATATTAACTCCTTCAGCTGATGTACTTGCATTTAAATTTTTTTTTTTTTTTTTTGACAAGGTGTGGTGGCTCATGCCTGTAATCCTAGCACTTTGGGAGGCCAAGGCAGGCAGATTACCTGAGGTAAGGAATTTGAGACCAGCCTGGCCAATATGGTGAAACCCTGTCTCTACTAAAAATACAAAATTAGCCGGGCATGGTGGCTCATGCCTGCAGTCCCAGCTACTTGGGAGGCTGAGGCAGGAAAATCACTTGAATCTGGGAGGTGAAGATTGCAGAGAGCCAAGATAGCACCATTGCACTCCAGCCTGGACGACATGAGCGAAACTCCGTCTAAAGTAAAATAATAAAATAAAATAAAAAATTTTTGAGGGTGGGGGATCTGTGGATTATCTTTCTGGTTTTCGCTGAAATCTCCCGCATCAGCAGGAAAGTAGGGAACTACTTGAGAGGACAGGTGGCCTTCTTGCCCCCTCATCATTCCAGATTTAACAACAAGGGATTTGGAAATAAATTCCCCTTTTGGTGCCTGTGAAACATGAGATTGTCAAAAGGGGTGTTAATTAGTCTCTTCTCCCTCTCTTAGTCTGTTGGGACTGCTATAACAATACTATAGACTGGGTGACTTGTAAACTGAGCATTTAGCTGGGCTGGGTGGATCACACCTGTAATCTCAGCACTTTGGGAGACTGAGGTGGGCAGATCATAAGGTCAAGAGTTTGAGACCAGCCTGGCCAACATGATGACACCCCATCTCTACTACAAAAACAAAAATTAGCCAGGCATGGTGGTGCATGCCTGTAATCCTAGCTACTTGGGAGGCTGAGGCAGGAGAATCACTTGAACCCAGGAGGCGGAGGTTCCAGTGAGCTGAGATCGAGCCATTGCACTCCAGCCTGGGCGACAGAGTAAGACTCTGTCTCGGCGGGGGGGGGGGGGGAAGCATTTATTTCTCACAATTTTGGAGTCTGGGAAGTCTAAGATCAAGGTGCTGGCAGATTTGGCATCTGGTGAGGGCCACTTCCTGGCTTAGAGATGACACCTTCTTGCTGTGTCCTCACAGGCTGAGGAGGACGAGACTCTCTTGGGTCTCTTTTATAAGGGCACTAATCCCATTCACAAGGGCTTTGCCCTCATGACCTGATCACCTCCCAAAGGCCTCCCCACCTGATGCCCGCAGGTTGGGGGTTAGGATCTTAGCATATGAATTTGGGGGGAGACATTAACATTGTCTGTAGCACCTCTGTTTCTTTGCTTCCCTTCCTCTGCCTGGAGGCTGATACTCAGATTGCCTGGAGCTTTTATTTGTTTGTTTGTTTGTTTGTTTTTTGAAATAGAGTCTCGCTCTGTCCCCTGGCTGGAGTGCAGTGGCAGAATCTCGGCTCACTGTAAGTTCCGCCTCCCGGGTTCACGCCATTCTCCTGCCTCAGCCTCCCGAGAAGCTGGGATTACAGGCGCCCACCACCATACCCGGCTAATTTTTTGTATTTTTAGTAGAGACGGGGTTTCACCGTGGTCTCAATCTCCTGACCTTGTGATCCGCCCGCCTCAGCCTCCCAAAGCGCTGGGATTACAGGCGTGAGCCACCGCGCCCGGCCGTTTGTTTTGTTATTGTTATTGTTTTAGTTTTGTTTGTTTTGTTTGGTTTTGAGACGGAGTTTCTCTCCTGTTGCCCAGGCTGGAGTGCAGTGGTGCAATCTTGGCTCACCGCAACCTCCACCTCCCTGGTTCAAGTGATTCTCCTGCCTCAGCCTCCCGAGTAACTGAGATTATAGGCATGTGCCACCATGCCCAGCTAATTTTGTATTTTTAGTAGAGATGGGGTTTCACCATGTTGGCCAGGCTGGTCTCAAATTCCTGACCTCAGGTGATCTGCCCACCTCGGCCTCCCAAAGTGCTGAGATTACCGGTGTGAGCCACTGCACCCAGCCTGTTTTTGTTGTTTTTCTGAGATGGAGTCTTGCTCTGTCGCCCAGGCTGGAGTGCAGTAGCAGGATCTCAGCTCACTGCAACCTCCACCTCCTGGGTTCAAGCGATTCTCCTGCTTCAGCCTCCTGAGTAGCTGGGATTGCAGGCACCCGCCACCACACCTGGCTGATTTTTGTATTTTTAGTAGAGACTGGGTTTTGCCATGTTGACCAGGCTAGTCTCGAACTCCTGACCTCAAGTGACCCACCAGCCTTGGCTTCCCAAAGTGCTGAGATTGCAGGCGTGAGTCACTGTGCCAGGCCTCAGAGTGCCTGGTTTTTTAAGGATATCATCCAGTCTTTCCCTCTTTGCGCCCAAGAATCCAGACTCTGAACCAGCCGTGCCTCTCATAAAAAAAAAAAAAAGAACATCTTTGCTGCCCCCTTGCCCTGTCACCATCCTTTCTCTGAACCCTCACTACCTTCCTCTACTCTGCTGTCTCCAGTCTCCAGGTCACTGGCACTCCAAACATGTCCAGCTGCCTCAGGGAAGGCGTGCTTGTGCCATATCCTCTCAAGCATGATGGGCAGAGTCCATAGCTCCTGGCTTGTGATCTTACACATATTGCAGACTCATTGGAATCAAAGGCGAAGGTCAAGGTTCCAGTCTTTAAAGAACTCAGAGTCTACTTGCTTTTGTTTTGTTTTGGAGATAGGGTCTTGCTCTGTCACCCAGGCTGTAGTGCAGTGGTACAATCATAGCTCACTGCATCCTTCAACACCTGGTCTCAAGCAATCCTTCTACCTGAACCTCCTGAATAAATAGGATTGCAGGCACCCGCCACTATGCCCAGGTGATTTTTTTTTTTTTTTTTGACGGAGTCTTGCTCTGTTGCCCAGGTTGAAGTGCGGTGGTACAATCTCAGCTCACTGCAACCTCTGCCTCCTGGGTTCAAGTGATTCTCCTGCCTCAGCCTCCCCAGTAGCCAAGATTACAGGCATGTGCCACCATACCCAGCTAATTTTTGTATTTTTAGTAGAGATGGGGTTTTGCCATGTTGGCTAGGCTGGCCTCAAACTCCTGACCTCAAGTGATCTGCTCTCATCAGCATCCCAAAGTGCTGGGATTACAGGTGTGAGCCACTGCACCCAGTCATGGGTGATTTTTAATTTTTTTTTTTTTTTGTAGAGATACTGTCTTGCTATGTTGTCCAGGCTGGTCTCAAACTCCTAGCCTCAAGCAATCCCTCTGTCTTGGCTTCCCAAAGTGCATGGCCTGGATCTATTTGTCTTGGTCCAGTGATCAAGGATTTTGGGAGATGCTCTAACTTCATTTCTAAGTGATCATTCATCACAATTACCCTTCACACTTTAGTCTTAAGTTCTTTTGATTTTCCAACTTATTTCACCAAATAATCATCTTTCAATAAATACTAAGGTGAACAGGAAGAGCTCTCGTCCAATGAAATTCTTTAGGGAAAAAAAAAGGATTTAGTAAAAACCATTTACGGCTCTTAATTTATCCTTTTACGCAATTGAATTTTCAGATCTAGAGTGTCTTAACACACCTATAGTTACCCATTTCTACTTACTCCAATATCTAGAAAATGTTGAATTATTAGACTGAACTATCAATCACCAACTATTTTGGTAATATAAAATAGCTTAACCATCACAGTTTGTCTCAAGTTGCTTCATAGGAGAAACAGATCCATAGAGAAATAGATCCGTGTATATTTTTAAGGAAGGATGTGAAGGTTAGGGAGAGACCATTGCTTCATGCTGCAGTTGTATTCCCTGTGGGAATATGCAAAATGGATTTCTATTTACTGGAAAAGATTCTGCGTGGATTTCAGATGTGGTCATCTGAGATGCTGGCGCCCTTATTCGTCTGTACAGAACCAGGCAGAGGGCTCTGAATTAATCAATCCCAGAACCAGAAACATCTCCACTTCACAACTAAGCATGCTGAGGCCAGACGTTCTCAACTAAAACAAAGTGGAGAGCTAAAGTCATTGTGATTTTACCTGAAACATTCGGCAAATCACAGCCAAAAATGTGTTCCCTAGAATTTTAGGAACACTGCCTTCACCCCTCGTGGGTGCTTGGGACAGAGAAAACCAAGCAAACAACTCAAGATGGGGCAAAACCTGGCACCTTCCTCTCCTAATTTCTCCTTCGGTGATCTTAATGACAAAGATGCTTTGCTCGTCAGCTTGAAAGAAATTACACTGGCTGGGCGCGGTGGCTCACACCTGTAATCCCAGCACTTTGGGAGGCCGAGGTGGGCGGATCGCAAGGTCAAGAAATCAAGATCATCCTGGCCAATACAGTGAAACCCCTTCTCTACTAAAAATACAAAAATTAGCCAGGAGTGGTGGCGGGCACCTGTGGTCCCAGCTACTTGGGAGGCTGAGGCAGGAGAATGGCTTGAACCCGGGAGGCGGAGGTTGCAGTGAGCCAAGATTGTGCCACTGCCATCCAGCCTGGAAACTGAGCAAGACTCCGTCTCAAATAAATAAATAAATAAGAAATGATGTTCACATATTTTCAGTGAATCTACACAGAGGGGATGTGTTTCCTTAAAAACATCCTGTTCCTGTGTTCCCTTTCTGTGAGTGGCAGCATGGGGCATATGCTCTTTTTCCTTTTGAACTAGTTTGAAATTTTTAAAAGAAGACTCAAGCACATGTTAAAAATAAAATAAAATATAAACACAAATATTAGAGAAATGTTTCTCTCCCTAGTGCTCCCACTTCTCCAATCCCACAGAGAAAACTACCTTTTTTTTTTTTTTTTTTTTGAGATGGAGTTTTGCTCTTGTCATCCTGGCTGGAGTGCAATGGCATAATCTTGGCTTACTGCAACCTCTGCCTCTTGGGTTCAAGCAATTCTCTTGCCTCAGCCTCCCAAGTAGCAGGGATTACAGGTGCCTGCCACCATACCCAACTAATTTTTGTATTTTTAGTAGAGACAGGGTTTCACCATGTGGTCCAGGCTGGTCTCAAACACCTGACTCCAGGTGATCCACTCGCCTCAGCCTCCTAAAGTGCTGGGATTATGGGCGTGAACCACCACGCCCGTCCCCCATAGAGATAACTTCTGTATAATACTTGCCTTTGAAAGAAAAATATTCATATTGCACATGGTATCTTGATCTAGGTTTTTAAAAACGAAAGACAAAATGCTTCAGATAGCCTCTTCCTGCTCATCACTGATCTTTTTAAAAAATGACCAACAAATTGGCTCCTCCAGACATTTGGCATTAACTAGTTAACTGGCACCCATAGCTTTGGGCATCTTTGTCTAACCACATCAAAGAACATCTTTAGATGTTCAGCCTTGGAAGTGATCGATACATGTCTGTGGATCAAATAGGTTGTATTTGGATCCCTCAAGTGCCATTTCATGGAAAAATAATAACTAAGCATGCAGCCATCACTTTTGGTCTCCTCTGCCACATAAAATATGCTTTAATGTAGATTTCCACCAAAAAAAAAAAAAAGAGCCTCAGGCAATGATCAGAAATTTAACCTGTCCTAAAGAGAGAGAAACAGAGAGACAAAGAGAGGCTGGTTATCGGAAAAGTTCTGAGTGGATTCATTCCAGATGTTTTTATTACTGCTGATTATCCAAGTGAGAACCAAAACCTTCTTTTACTTTTTATTTATTTACTTATTTTTGAGACAGGGTCTCATTCTGTCACCCAGGCTGGGATGCAGTGGTGTGATCACAGCTCACTACAGCCTCAACCACTGAGGGCTCAGATGATCCTCCCATCTCAGCCTCCCAAGTACCTGGGACTACAGGTGTGTACCACCACACTCACCTGATTCTTGTATTATTTTGTAGAAATGAGATCTCACTATGTTGCCCAGGCTGGTCTCGAACTCCTGAGCTCAGATAATCTTCCTGCCTCTGCCTCCCAAGATTACAGGAGTGAACCACCGTGCCCTGCGCTCTTTTTTTTTTTTTTGTTGTTGTTGTTTTTGATTTTTTGTTTTTGAGATGGAGTTTCACTCTTGTTGCCCAGGCTGGAGTGCAATGGCGCAATCTCGGCTCACCACAAACTCCACCTCCCTGGTTCAAGTGATTCTCCTGCCTCAGCCTCCCAAGTAGCTGGGACTACAGGTGTGCACCATTATGCCCAGCTAATTTTTGTATTTTTAGTAGAGACGGGATTTCGCCATGTTGGTCAGGCTGGTCTTAAACCCCTGACCTCAGGTGATCCACCTGCCTCAGCCTCCCAAAGTGCTGGGATGACAGGCGTGAGCCACTGCGCCCAGCCACCTCTTTTACTTTTCGCAAAGACGATTGGAGCAAAAACAGTAGAAAATGTCCAGTTATATTAGAAACTCTATCAATGTCAAGTTGCTATGAAAGTTGCTACTTTTTTGTCCATTGTCTGAGAGATTCTGTAAACAGAAGCCTGTGGTCTCTGCCTCCTGCTCAGCATCAATTTGCTGACAGGCTGAGGCTCTGGGAGGGGCTAGCTGAGCCGCTGGAGTCTTGTGTGCCTTCTTAGGCTCACAGAAAAACCTAGACAGCGGCCGGGTGCGTTGGCTCAAGCCTGTAATCCCAGCACTTTGGGAGGCCGAGACGGGCAGATCACGAGGTCAGGAGATCGAGACCATCCTGGCTAACCCGGTGAAACCCCGTCTCTACTAAAAAATACAAAAAACTAGCCGGGCGAGGTGGCGGGCGCCTGTAGTCCCAGCTACTCGGGAGGCTGAGGCGGGAGAATGGCGTAAACCTGGGATGCGGAGCTTGCAGTGAGCTGAGATCCAGCCACTGCACTCCAGCCTGGGCGACAGAGCGAGACTCCGTCTCAAAAAAAAAAAAAAAAAAAAAAACCTAGACAGCAAAACACTTGTATTCTTTAAGCTTTTCCTTGGGAGGATTTCTACGAGCAGATCAGTGGCACCTGATAGGAAGATCTGGCATTCATAAGCAAACGGGAATTCCATGTGTGTTATGTACATTTGTACTGAAGGATGCAATTGAGGGCCGGGTGTGGTGACTCTGTCCTGTAATGCCAGCACTTCCGGAGGCTGAGGCGGGCGGATCACTTGAGGTCAGGAGATTGAGACCAGCCTGGCCAACATGGTGAAACCCCATCTCTATTAAAAATACAAAACTTAGCCACGTGTGCTGGCAGGCACCTGTAGTCCCAGCTACTTGGGAGACTGAGGCAGGAGAATTGCTTGAACCCGGAAGGTGGGAGGTTGCAGTGAGTCGAGATGGCATCATTTCATTCTAGCCTGGGCAACAAAAACTCTAAAGAGGAACGTAATTGACATTCTGTAGCTCCTTGACAGTGCTTCATGGACTTTCAGAAAATAAAGGAGAGAATAGCGCTTTAGAGTCAAACAGATCCAGCGCCAATCCATTTGACTGTGTGACCTGGATAATTTAACTTCCCTAAACCTCCATTTCCTTTTCTGTAAAGTGGAAATAATAATGAACATCTCCCCAAAAACTACTGAAAGAATTAAGTGAGATGGAGTCCATGAGGCCCAAAGCCCAGTACCTGGCACCTAGTAGATGTTCAATGAATCTAAGTTCCCTGCCTAAGACATGTATATTGGGGATTGAAGACAGAAAGGATCACAAGGGGAGAAAAAAGGAAGACAAGGAAGGAGAAAGCCGGGGCCAGCAGGAGTAAGAATCAGTAAAACATATTTTCTCATGTGACTCTCCTTGAGTTTGCCTGCAAACTCTATCTTGAGTGTGTACTTTTCTCTTTGCAACAAATCTCTGTAATTTCATTATTTTCTGACCCATCCTTGAATGCCTTCTTGTGATGATGTCAACAGCCTGGACACCAGCTGGGGTCGAGTTCCCATCAGTGTTTGGGGACCTCCCCTGGCCCACTGGTGTCATCTTTATGGACATCCAGCCTGGAGTGCCGTCACCGAATTCTAGAACCGCCAGCAGTTTATAAGTCCTATTCCAATCTTAGTCGGAGTCTTCTCACTCTCCAGAGTTACTGCTAATTTCTTCCTTGTTCCTTGGGGTTAACTGCAGCCTGAGTCCCCTCAGCTGTAACACCTCTGCTCCCTCTGGCTAGAAAACCCAGTTTATCCTGATGGGATGAGAGGGCGATGGGAAGGTTTCAATCTACACTGAGTAGCCCTGAGGAGCCACTGTCCTCCCTGACTGGAGGCTAATGAGGGTGGAGGGTAAAATCCCACACCGTGCAGTGGCTGGATGGCTTCCAAGGAGCACTATGACTTTTTCCTGGGAAGGATCTTCTGTCTTCCCAAGGGACCAGCTTTGCCAAGACACTGACCCTGGTTGGGAGCTGTTTCGTTTTTCCTGTCTCTCTTTAAACTCAGCTTTTTGGCTGGGCATGGTGGCTCACACCTGTCATCCTAGCAATTTGAGAGGCCGAGGCAGGCAGATCACTTGAGGTCAGGAGGTCGAGACCAGCCTGGCCAACATGGTGAAACTCTGTCTCTACCAAAAATACAAAAATTAGCCAGGTGTGGTGGCACACGCCTGTACTCTCAGCTACTCGGGAGGCTGAGGCACAAGAATCACTTGAATCCAGGAGGTGGAGCTTGCAGTGAGCTGAGATCACATCACTGCACTCCAGCCTGGGCAACAGAGTGAGAGTCCATCTCAAAAAGAAAAACAAAAACAAAACAAAAAAAACTCTGCTTTTGCAATTTTCTCTTCCCGTGCTGCTGCTTCTTACTTCACACAAAAGTTTAGTGAACTCTGGACACAGCAAGACAGGCTGCCTAGATACTGCCCTCCGGAATGCCAAATCCAGGCCTATGATTCTTAAGGGGTTCCTTCAAGGTCCCTGTTTATTGGCTGTGCTGAATCATCTCTACTTCCAAGTTGTACTTGGTGATAAATGTCCAGATGGATATCAGCAGGCTTGCGACTTTCAAATGAGACCTACAGCTTGTTCGACTTGTCTTTGAAAGCCTTCCTGTTTTCAAAGTCCCAGGGGCCACAGATCCCTGGACAACACTAGGGCTCCGGGGATTCCTGGATGCCAAGGCAGTCAGCCAAGGGGATAGGAATGCCTGTCTTCTGTCACGGCCATGGAGGTGGCCAATTGTAAGGGCTGAGCTCTTGCACTTGGCATTTCCTTAGCCGAGGACCATGAACAATACACTGTGGGGACCACATCTGTGCCTAACAATGATCCTAACTGGAAAGATCAGCAGAGCCTGGCTGATGTAAGAAAAATAAATCATATGGTGACTTGTTATTGGAGGGAATAAAAAATGTACCAGGCTGGGCATGGTGGCTCACGCCTATAATCTCAGAACTTTGGGAGGCAGAGGTAGGTGGATCGCGTCATCTCAGGAATTTGAGACCAGCCTGGGCAACATGGTGAAATCCCATCTCTACAAAAAAACACAAAAATTAGCCAGGTGTGCTGGCATGTGCCTGTAGTCCCAACTACTTAGGAGGCTGAGGTGGGAGGATGGCTTGAGCCCAGGAGGTAGAGGTTGTAGTTAGTTAAGATCGTGCCACTGCACTCCAGTCTGGGCAACAGAGTCAGACCCTATCTCAAAAAAAAGAAAGAAAAGGAAATAAAAGTGTACCACTAAGCCTGTGAACTATAATAAAATAAGGGGAATAACTCAAGGAAAGGATGACAACCCAGATTTTGTCAGGGGTGACTTGTGGAAGCCTTAACAAAATATGCTAACATTGACCCCAATGCTGATGCTGGACAAATTTTACTGGGGACACACTTCATTAACCAGTCAGCACCTGACATCAGAATAAAATTACAGAAATTGGCTTTAGAACCCTAAATGCCTATGAATCCAATGCTTGATGTGACTTTGGGGTATTTGATAATAGGGACGGGGCTGAAGAGACTGAAAGGATCTAGCATGGCAAACAACAGAACAGAAAGCATGCCACAATGATAGCAGTCACTGTAAGTAGCGCCCTGCAACCTCAGGGTCACCCGGGGGGATGCTTCATCTGTGGACCAAACAGGCCTAACAGCAAACCTGCAGGCAATGGTTGCTGCTTCAAGTGTTGGAAGCCAGGTCATTGGAGCGAAGACTGTCTCGGTCAGGGGACCCCTCCTTTTTTTCAGATGGAGTCTTGCTCTGGAGTGCAATGGCGCAATCTCAGCTCACTGCAACCTCTGCCTCCTGGGTTCAAGCAGTTCTCCTGCCTCAGCCTCCCGAGTAGCTGGGATTACTGGCACACACCACCATGCCTGGATAATTTTTGTAGTTTTAGTAGAGATGGGGTTTCATCATGTTAGCCAGGCTGATCTCGAACTCCTCACCTCGAGTGATCCAACTGCCTCGGCCTCCCAAAGTGCTGGGATTATAGGCGTGAGCCACTGTGCCTGGCCCTATAGTGTCAAATCCTTATACCATATTTACCCAAATACCAGAGACACCAGTTGGTTCATAGTATTAGATTTCAGTAATGCTTTATTTTGTATCCTTTTGCACTCTGCCTCTCAATATTTATTTGCTTTTGGATGGACTAATGCTGAAACGAATATTACCCAGCAGTACACCTGGATAGTACTGCCTCAGGGCTTTAGGGATAGCCCTCACTTGTTCAGAAATGCACAAGAAGTAAGAGAGCGGCTGAGCACATGGGCTCACACCTGTAATCCCAGCACTTTGGGAAGCTGAGGCAGGCGGATCACGAGGTCAGGAGATCGAGACCATCCTGGCCAACATAGTGAAACCGCTTCTCTACTAAAATACAAAAAATTAGGCAGGTGTGGAGGCACGCACCTGTAGTCCCAGCTACTTGGGAGGCTGAGGCAGGGGAATCTCCTGAACCAGGGAGGCAGAGGTTGCAGTGAGCCAGGATAGCACCATTGCACCATTGTACTCCAGCCTGGGCAGCAGAGCAATTCTCCGTCTCAAAAAAAAGAAAAAAAAAGAGAGATAGATTCATTCTTTGATGTTATACATTTTTATTATCTGTTTTAATGCAAGCTGAATTAGTCACTGTTGTGCAGAAACCAGCCAGTTATTGATCAGGTGACTACAGGATGGGAATAGAATATTTGGGGATAAGATAATTAAAGTAACTATGGGCAGTCCTATTATTGTAGGGGTAATGAAAGAGGCAAATGGATTTTCATTCATGTTAATTCTCAAGGGGTTTTGTGCTTCTATGATTAGAACTTTTTTTTAGCATTCAGTCTGCACCACAGTTCTGATAAATTTCCATCTTTTTCCAGGAATCTTCATGAATATTCCACCCCTTGATTCAATAAACCCATAAAGGTAGGGACTCCAAACCCCATTAGACTTGCATTTCCCTTTCTTAAGTATGTAATTCTCCCTTTGCAATAAATCTCTGTACTTACACTGAAAAAAAAAAGTTCTTTTTTTTTTTTTTTTTTTGAGACAAGGTCTCACTCTGTCACCCATGCTGGAGTGCAGTGGTGCTATCACTTCTCACTACATTTCAACCTCCAGGGCTCAAGCCATCTTCTCACCTCAGCCTCCCAAGTAGCTGGGACTATAGGCACAGGCCACCATGCCCAGCTAATCTATTTATTTATTTATTTATTTTTGTAGAGATGGGATCTTGCTATGTTGCTCAAGCTGGTCTTGAACTCCTGGCCTCAAGCAATCCTACCACTTCAGCTTTCCAAAGTGCTGGGATTACAGGCATGAGCCACGATAACTGGCCATGATAAAACTCCTTTTTGTCATGGAGAAAATCCTCAGTGCTCCACGCTCAGCTGCTACATGTTCCAGAGCTTCACTTCTCCCTCCCAACGTTCAGCCTTTGGCCATTTCATTCCTCATTAACACCTTCCCTGGGAAGAAGAAGAGAGAGAAGCTGGAGCTCAGGTCAGTCAATTTTGCTATTAGTAACTCTTGCCAAGATTGAGTTGGGAGAGGAAAAGAAGCAGTCAAAATAAAGGTTAGGAATTATGTATATATTTTTATGATATAGCCCTCTATCTCTCTGTCTCTCATTTCTCTTTACTGAAACTCTCTGTAGAAAAGTCTGGGTCCCACATCTCCACTTCCTCACCCCCAGTCATTGCTTAACCCCACTCCCAATCCAGTGTTCTACTGGGCTTGTCTTTTCCAAGGCCATGAATAATCTCTTGGTTGCCAAATCATAGGGCCTTTTCTTACCTATGTGGTATTGGAATGGCTAACCTTAACTCTCACTGTTCATATAGCCAGCTATGCCTTTATCTTCTGAGAATACTTGTTGTCTACCCAACTCCATTTGCCCTTTCTGCTTTGCAATGCTTTTCTAGGGATATGTGCCAATCTAAGATACTACACTCCTAAACTCCTTTGCAGCTACAAGTGACCAGCGAGATGTGAGCAGGATTATGCACAGAGAGGGGCAGCCTAGAAAGCCATCAGCCACTTCTTCTGGCAGCTTGGACAGGACCCTGACTGTAGCCTCCTTTTTCCAGCCAACCAGGGCTTTGGAGACCTGAGATCATTACATCCTAATGAAATTTCCTTTTCCCGAATACAGCTGTGGTATAAGCAGCCCCCTGTAGAAAAAGTGTTCTGGGAGGCTGCAGCTGTACCTTTGGGGGTCCCTGAGAAAGGGAACGGGAAATTCTTCTGGGAGAAGAGGGTTTCCGTGTGAAGCATTGAGAATGATCCTTGGTTGTCCTTTCTGGTGCAAAGAGTGACATATCCAGAGACAACAGAGCTGCAGGGGATAGGGACAGGAGCCCCACCTAGGCACCAGCATGAGCCAGGCTGGAAGGGGGACCTCTTAGCTTGAACCGCATGGAAATGCCCAGGTTCCTGCTTGTGCTCACAGAATTGGAGGAGCGATAGGAGTGAGAAGTGCTGTGCAGAGGCCTCTGGAAGTCAATCTGACACCTCAGCTGAGGATGAGAAGCAGGCCTCATCGGGAGGACGAGTGGGACTGGGGTGGGGTGGGGCCGCGTGGCAATGATTGTGCGGCGAGTAGACCAGCCAAGTAGGAAAAGATCAGCAAGGTGTATAAAGGCCACTGGGGAATACTCCTAGTTAGCGTGGGGGACTTTGGGCGCATTGAGTCACTCTGGCATTACACAATCTTTGATGGTTTTGTTTTCTCAGTGACACATCTTCCTGACACATTGTGGTCACTCTACTGGCTAGTCTGGAAGTGGTGCCAGCTCACTGAGTCATCTACTGGAAAGACTGTCTTAGGCATGTAATACCTTGAAAAGATAATCTGCAGTGTATTGGGGAGGTCCATAGGGCTCAGATGAATTCCTGAGACTTTGGGTAAATCCTATTCTCATCTGAGCCTCAGTTTTCTCAGCTGTGAAATGGGAGTGGGATTCCACTTACATGAACAAAGCCTATTGGCTTTGCTGTAAGGACTAACTGAGGTTATGTATTTATTTTTTATTTTTATTTTATTTATTATTATTATTATTATTTGGAGATGGAGTCTTGCCCTGCCACCTAGATTGGAGTGCAGTGGTACAATCTCGGCTCACTGCAACCTCCACTTCCCGCGTTGAAGCAATTCTCCTGTCTCAGCCTCCCAAGTAGCTGGGATTATAGGCTCATGCCGCCACGCCCAGCTAATTTTTTTTTTTTTTTTTTTTTTTTTGTATTTTAGTAGAGACAGGGTTTCACCACGTTGCCCAGGCTGGTCTCGAACTCCTGAGCTCAGGCAATCTGCCCACCTCATCCTCCCAAAGTTCTAGGATTACAGGTGTGAGCCACTGTGCCTGGCCTATTTTTATTTGTTTTATTTTTGAGACAGGGTCTCATTCAGTCACCCAGGCTGAAGTGCAGTGGTGTGATCTTGGCTCACTGCCTCCCAGGCTCGAGCAAGCCTCCCACCTCAGCCTCCCACCTCAGCCTCCTAGTAGCTGGGATTACAGGCATACACCACCATGTCAGGCTAATTTTTGTATCTTTGGTAGAGACGGGGTCTCACTATGCTTGAGTTTGAGAACTCCTAGGCTTAAGCTATCCTGCCTTGGCCTCCCAAAGTGTTGGGATTACAGGAGTGAGCCACCATGCTGGGTGAGGCCTGGAATTTGAGGCCAGCCTGGGCAACATAGTGAGACCCTGCCTCTACAAAAAACGTTAAAAATAATTAGCTGGATGTGGTTGCCAATGCCTGTAATACTAACTACTCAGGAAGCTGCGGTAGGAGGATTGTTAGAGCCCAGGAAGTGGAGGCTGCAGCTGGGTGACGGAGCAAGACTGTCTCTAAAAAATTTTTGTAAATAGGCCGGGCGTGGTGGTTCATGCCTGTAAT
Source organism: Piliocolobus tephrosceles (assembly GCF_002776525.5). Classification (NCBI taxonomy): domain Eukaryota; kingdom Metazoa; phylum Chordata; class Mammalia; order Primates; family Cercopithecidae; genus Piliocolobus; species Piliocolobus tephrosceles. Next base: position 59,944,138 of record NC_045449.1, on the reverse strand, counting down.
CCCAGCACTTTGGGAGGCCGAGGTGGGCAGATCACGAGGTCAGGAGATTGAGACCATCCTGGCTAACGCGGTAAAACCCTGTCTCTACTAAAAATACAAAAAATTAGCCATGCGAAGTGGCAGGCGCCTGTAGTCCCAGCTACTCGGGAGGGTGAGGCAGGAGAATGGCACGAACCCAGGAGGCAGAGTTTGCAGTGAGCCGAGATTGTGCCACTGCACTCCAGCCTGGGCGACAGAGCGAGACTTCATCTCAAAAAAAAAAAAAAAGTAAATAATAATGATTAAAAAACATCCAGACTCTTTCTGAGACTTATACATGGTTTAATGAATTCCCTTTCTTCTTCTTGTTTGTGCAATGGCTGTCTCTAACACAAGGTTTAGACTTTTGAATTTTTTTTTTTTTTTTGCGCAGATACCATTTCTTTTTCTTTTTTAGACATAGGATCTTGCTCTGTCACTGTCACCTAGGCTGGAGTGTGTAGCAATCACAGCTCACTGAGGCCTCCAACTTCTGGGCACAAGGGATCCTGCCACCTCAGCCTCTTAAGTAGCTGGGACTACAGTTGTGTACCACCAGGCCCAGCTACATTTTTTTTTTTTTTTTTTTTTTGAGACGGAGTCTCGGTCTGTCGCCCAGGCTGGAGTGCAGTGGCCAGATCTTAGCTCACTGCAAGCTCCGCCTCCCGGGTTTACGCCATTCTCCTGCCTCAGCCTCCCGAGTAGCTGGGACTACAGGCGCCCGCCACCTCGCCCGGCTAGTTTTTTTTGTATTTTTTAGTAGAGACGGGGCTTCACCATGTTAGCCAGGATGGTCTCCATCTCCTGACCTCGTGATCCGCCCGTCTCGGCCTCCCAAAGTGCTGGGATTACAGGCTTGAGCCACCGCGCCCGGCCCCAGCTACATTTTTTTTAAGAGATAGGGGTCTTGTACATTGTCCAGGCTGGTCTTGAACTCCTGGACTCAAGCAATCCTTCTGTCTTGGCCTCCCAAAGTACTGGGGTTGCAGGCATGAGCCACTGTGCCCAGCTTTTTGTTGTTGTTGTGTTTTGTTGTTGTTGTTGTTTTGTTTTTGTTTTGAGAGACAGGCTCTCTCTCTGTCTCCCAGGCTAGAGTGCAGTGGCATAATCATAGGTCACTATAGCCTTGAACTATTGGGCTTAAGCAATCCTCCTATCTTAACCTCCAGAGTAGGTAGAAATTTAGGTGTGTGCCACCACACCTGGCTAATTTTTAAATTTTTTATAGAAATGGAGTCTCACTATGTTGGCCAGGTTGGTCTCAAACTCCCCCTGCCTTGGCTTCCCAAGGTGCTGAGATTACAGCCTTGATCCACCATGCCTGACCAGCACAGATAATTTTTAATGATTGTTTCATACTCCAGATGTCAGCCTGCTTTGCAAAAATGTAGCAGTATCTATTATGTTCTTTGTAAAGATACAAGTAATAAAAACTCACACTGCAAAACTTTCACAAATGTAATTTCATTTGTTCTTCACCAAAGCCTTATTTTGTGGATCAGAACATTGAGGTTCACTGCCATCATGACTGATTTTCTAATTGTTATGATATCCTACTGGAAAGGTGGGCTTTTTTTTTTTTGCTGTTACCGTACATCTTAAGGGCCTTTAATTGGGTGAGTGACTCACTGTAAAGTTTGCAAGTTGGGTGACTTTATCACTGACATCCCCTAGGAACAGCCACAGGAAGTAAATAGGGGTGGAATTTTAGTGTTTGCCATTGACACATTCTTAATTTTAGCCAAAAAAAGAAAAAAAAAGAAAAGAAAAAAGAAAGAAAAAGCTAAAGCAACTCATTACACAAAAATGTGCCCCATCTTGGACTCTCCTCTTCAACAGGGATGATTCCTGCTCTGTAAAACTACATTTTTTTTTTTTTTTTGAGGCGGAGTCTTGCTCTGTCGCCTGGACTGGAGTGCAGTGGCCGGATCTCAGCTCACTGCAAGCTCCGCCTCCCGGGTTTACGCCATTCTCCTGCCTCAGCCTCCCGAGTAGCTGAGACTACAGGCGTCCGCCACCTCGCCCAGCTAGTTTTTGTATTTTTAGTAGAGACGGGGTTTCACCGTGTTAGCCAGGATGGTCTCGATCTCCTGACCTCGTGATCCGCCCGTCTCGGCCTCCCAAAGTGCTGGGATTACAGGCTTGAGCCACCGCGCCCGGCCTGTAAAACTACATTGTAAGCAATGTGTCAAGGATGAAAAAAATTGGGAAGCATGTTCAATCAATACGATTGCTGGAAAGCAAATGGAAATTACATTCTATCCAGGGAAAAAGAGAGCCAGCCACCTGCCAGAAATGGAAAGTTCACAGGACTGAAAAATAGCATCTGGCTTCCTTTGCAGTAGAATGTGGAGCCAAAAAGATACTTTCACTTAAAGGCAGTTAGGAAATTACCAGTTTGCTGTGAAGAGCGCTGACCAGAGCGTGGGGAGAGGTGAAGGAGGACAGCCACTGGAATCAGAGGAACCTGGCTGCTGGTCTGGGCTCCTCCACCTCCTTGATAACCCCAGGCAAATTATCAACCTCTCTGGGCTGTTGTGGGAATTAAACAGAATAATGCATACAGGGCCGCTGTTAACATCAGATGCACCTAACATGCTAGTCCTCTTCCTCCACCCATTGGGATCACCTTGTGACTTTTATCTTGTTTTGATTGCTGTTGTTATTTGGTTTTTCTTAGTTTATATCAGGTATCTTGTGCAGTGGACGCTATCTCCCTTTATGGAAGGTGAAGATGCCACATGCTTCTTCCCTCTGACACATGAAGAACAGGAATATGAGTAGGCCTGAACTATCATGGATTTTCTTTCTTTTTTTTTTTTTTTTTGAGACAGGTTCTCACTCCATCATCCAGGCTGGAGTGCAATGGCACAATCTCAGCTCACTGCAACCTCCGCCTCCTGGATGCAAGCAATTCTCCTGCCTCAGCCTCCTGAGTAGCTGGGATTATAGGTGCCTACCACCGTGCCTGGCTAATTTTTTTGTATTTTTATTAGAGACGGGGTTTCACCACGTTGGCCAGGCTGGTCTCGAACTCCTGACCTGAAGTGATCTGCCTCCCTTGGCCTCCCAAAGTGCCAGGTTTACAGGCATGAGCCACCATGCCTGGCCGGACTTTCATATCTTAATTTGGATTGCCTGAAAGCATAGCAAGAGGCAAGGGCATGGGTGTCTGGAGTTTATTTTGGGAGTCATCCTAGGGAGCAAGGCTGTAGGAGTGAGGAAAGTGAGATGTAAAAGGAGGCATCAGCAATGAAGGCTGTGTTGCTCAGCTTCTCAGTGTGGACACTGGAGCTCCATCCATCCTGTTGGGGACCATCTGATGAGCAATATAGACTAAATCTCACAGTTACCTTCTAACAACAGAAGGCTAGAGCAATTTCACTTCTGGTCATGTACCCAAGAGAAATGAAAACATATGTCCACACAAAATCTTGTATACAAATATTTATAGTAACGCTAGTCATAATAGCCAAAAGATGGAAACAACCCAAATATGTCCATCAACTGATGAAGGGATAAGTAAAATGTGGTATATCCATACGGTGGAATATTATTCAGCCATGAAAAGGAACGAAGGGTGTTTTTTGTTTTGTTTTGTTTGAAACAGAGTCTCACTCTGTCATGCAGGAGTACAGTGTGCAATCTTGGCTCACTGCAATATCCACCTCTGGGTTCCAAGGTTGAAGTGTTTCTCCTGCCTCAGCCTCCTGAGTAGCTGGGATTACAGGAAAGGACCACCATGCCTGGCTAATTTTGTATTTTTGGTAGAGACAGGGCTTCATCCTCTTGGCCAGGCTGGTCTCAAACTCCTGACCTCAAGTGATCTGCCCACTTCAGCCTCCCAAAGTGCTGGGATTACAGGCATGAGCCACATGAAGTTCTGATACATGATAGAACATGGGTGAATCTTGACAAGATTATGCTAAGCAAAAGAAGCCAGACACACAAGACCATGTACTCTATGATTCCATTTGTTTGAAATGTTAACAACGAGAAATTTATAGAGAAATGAAGTAGATTAGTGGTTGCCTAGGGATGAGAGGATTAGGGAAGTAGGAGGGTGATAGCTTAAAGGGTTTGTTTTGGGCATGATAAAAATGTTCTAAAATTAATTGACTGTGATGATGGTTGTATATATCTGTGAATATACTAAAAAATGGAACTTCACATTTTAAATAAGTGAATTACATGATATGTAAATATCTCAATAAAGCAGGTTTTTTGTTTTGTTTTGTTTTTGTTTTTGTTTTAAAGGAGGAGGACTGGGGCACTGAGTGAGGATAGACCCTGGAGTGTGTTAACTCTCCCATAACTTCTGGGCTGCAGACTGAAAACTGAGTGAATTCCTTGGCTTCAGCCAGAGACGTAGTGGGTGCTTTAGGTGGGAGACTCAGCATGCCTGCACCTAGCTGTGGCCACAATGAGAGACAGCCTGAGAAAGTGTGGTCAAGGGCACCATAAATGTTGGCTGTATTCCTCCCTGGACATTGCATCTTAAGAGAGGGTCATAAAGATGTAGGAATGAGAGGAAGATTATTGCAATATGATCCAGCAATCTCATTTCTGGTTATATACACCCCAAAAGTTGAAAGCAGGGACTTGAAGAGATATTTGCACACCCATGTTTTTAGCAGCATTTTTCCCAATAGCCAAAAGATGGAAGAAACCCAAGTTTATAGATTGATGAATGGATAGACAAAATGTGGTATAGACACACAATTGAACATTATTCTGCCTTAAAAAGGAAAGAAATTCTGACTTACAACATGGATGAACCTTAAAGACATTAGGCTAAGTGAAATAAGCCAGTGATGAAAGGACAAAAGTTGTGTGGTTCCACTTATGTGAAGTACTTACATAAGTACTTACACCAGTACTTAGTACTTACACTAAGTACTTATGCCAGCACCTAATACTTATACTAAGCACTTAAACCAGCACCTAGTACTTATACTAAGTACTTGCATCAGTACCTAGTACTTATAATAAGTACTTACATCAGTACTTAGAATTGTCAAATTCATAGAGACAGAAAATAGAATGGTGTTCACCAGCAGCCATGAGAAGGGGCAAATGAGGAATTAGTATTTAACGGATACAGAGTTTCAGTTTAGGAAAATGAAAAAAATCCTGAGATAGAGGGTGATGATATTTGCATAACAATGTGAATGCACTTAATGTTACTAAACTGTAACTTTAAAATGCTTAAAATTTTTTTTAAGTCAATGGCTTACTGCACAAGTAAAATGACACTATTAAAAAAGAAGGGGGAGAGTCATGCTGTCTGTGCAGCCCCTTGCTGTGTTTCCTGTTCCCACACCTCCCTTGGCTCTGCCTTTTCCAAGCCCAATTCTCCAGGCTTCTTGAGGAATCCATGAGCTCCCTGATTTCCTTCCAATGCATTCTTTTTCTGCTCACATTTGCCAGTTACTCACTGTTTCTTGCAGCCCAGAACCCTGACTCATCCACATCTGGAATAGAATTGGCAAAGCAGAAGTTTCAGGTTATTTTACACTATAGCCATTTATTAACACAAACCCTAGGGCCAGACTTAATATTATAGATGGGACTGTTTTTAGACAAGATCCAGCTTTTCTTAACAGCTAAAAGGAATCAGGTCCAACGGATGATTCAGGAAAAGTATGTGCTGTGAAGTGGCTTCTTAGTGGGGTGGGAGTTGGGTGGGGTCTGCTTACTCTCTTTCTGCCATCTTCATAAACACAGTCTCTCTGACTGCAAGGCTACCACAGCCATCACTGGTTGGCAGCTCTGTCTTTTACCCAAATGTGCAGATGGTAATAAAAAGGAAAGGAGCCATCTCAGCCCCCGACCCTCCCACCTAAACCAACCCTGGGGCTTCACAGCAGGATTGGGGAGATTTATTTATTTAATTTACTTTTTATTTTTTGAGACGGAGTCTGGCTCTGTTGCCCAGGCTGGAGTGCAGTGGTGTTATCTCGGCTCACTGCAGGCTCCACTTCCCGGGTTCACACCATTCTCCTGCCTCAGCCTCCCGAGTAGCTGAGACTACAGGCGCCCGCCACCATTCCCAGCTAAATTTTTGTATTTTTAGTAGAGACAGGATTTCATCATGTTAGCCAGGATGGTCTCGATCTCCTGACCTCGTGATCCGCCCGCCTCGGCTTCCCAAAGTGCTGGGATTACAGGCGTGAACCACCGCACCTGGCCTGGATTGGGGAGATTTATTAAAAGGAGAGACAAAGAAAAAAAGAGTTGCTAATCAAGGTTATTCTCTCCATTCTCCACTTGCTCCCATCCCTGAGAAGGAAGGTCCAGTGTGGTGTGTTTGAAGACTCATTGCAGGGGCAGGTGGGGCAGTTCTGTGGAAATAACCAAATGGGAGCAGCTAGAAGGAGTGTGGGAGGCAGAAACTGACCAGAGGGGAATTGACTGCCCCTCAAGCATGCATGCTCACACCCTGTGCATGAAGTCCTTTCAGTCAGTTAAGAGAACCTTCTATGGGGCTGTTACTGTGACCCCCAGAGCAGCAAAGTCTGACATACAGAGACCATGTCTTGGCAGGGACCAGAGCTTATCCATAGCATCCTGAAACCCAAGGATCCCCTTGAGAGATGCTGGGGATCATGGAGGAAGGCCTTAGCTCAGCCCCTGCCCCACTTTTCTCCCATCCAAGTACTAACCAGACCCGACCCTGCCTAGCTTCCAAGATCAGACAGACGGAGTACACTGAGGGTGACATGGCCATAGACAGCTGGGCCACTTTTCTAAGGCCACAGGAGCCCAAGGATTTTATGACCAAGTGGAGGAGGAGTGAGTGACAGCCTCAGGAATCTCTGAGGATTGAACTTTCTGCTAGTCATTGGGTAGGAGCCCAGAGCAATTGAAATTTGATTTTGAGACAGACAGTAATAGAACCTTTGGTGCACCAGAATTTATACTCAGCACACAACTTTTTCACTTTTTAACTTCCAGGTTTCACTGCGGTCAGTAATTGTACCTCACGTCAGATGCCTAATTCTCTTCACTGCAGAAGCAACCTCTGTAAGTAGACGCTGTACAGTGGAGCTATGTTACCTATGTTACGTGTTTGTTTTGTTTTGTTTTTGTTTTTGTTTTGAGATGGAGTCTTGCTCTGTCGTCCAGGCTGGAGTGCAGTGGCACTATCCTGGCTCGCTGCAACCTCTGCCTCCCGGGTTGTTAGTGATTATTCTGCCTCAGCCTCCTGAGTAGCTGGGACTACAGGCATGAGCCATCATTCCTGGCTAATTTTTGTACATTTTAGTAGAGACAAGGTTTCGCCATGTTGGCCAGGCTGGTCTTGAACTCCTGACTTCAAGTGATTCACCCATTTTGGCCTCCCAAAGTGCCAGGATCACAGGCATGAACCACCATGCCCGGCCCTGTTGGATTTTTTTTTTTTTTTTTTGTCTTTTTTCAACTATTATTTGAGGCTCAGGGGGTACATGTGCAGGTCTTTTACATGGGTAGACTGTGTGTTGCTGGTATTTGATGTATAAATGATTTCATCACCCAGGTAGTGAGCAGAGCACCCGGTAGGTAGTTTTTCAACTCCATTACATGTTTTCGATCAAATGAAGTTTAATCTGAACTTTACCCAGGTCTCTAAAGCTGGGCCACAGTCTCCTTGTCATCTCTTTCTGGTTACTTTCTGTCTTTGATTTTTGTGATTGTTAATTTTATGTATCAACAAGACTGGCCAAGGAGTGCCCAGATCCAACATTATTTCTAGATGTGTCTGTGAGGGTGTTTCCAGAGGAGATAAGCATTTGAACCTGTGGACTCAGTAAATTGCTCTCCCCAATGTGGGTAGGCATCATCCAATCCACTGGACACCTGAATAGAACAAAGGGCAGAAGGAGGAGGAATCTGCTCCTTTTCTCCTGTCTCACTGTGTCAGCCAGAGCATCTCCTCTTCTCTCCCCTTCCCCAGCTTTCAGAGCGACTTTTCCATCACCAGCTCCCCTGGTTCCAGGCCTTCACACTCAGGCTGAATCATACCATGGGCTTTCCTGGGTCTCCAGCTTGCAGTTGGCAGATCGTGAACTTCTCCATAATTGCATGAACCAATTCCTCATAATATTGGCTTGGTGCAAAAGTAATTGCAGGCCGGGCACAGTGGCTTACACCTGGAATCCCAGCACTGTGGGAGGCTGAGGTGGGAAGATCACTTGAGGTCAAGAGTTCGTGACCAGCCTGGCCAACATGGTGAAACCCTGTCTCTATTAAAAATACAAAAAAAAGTTAGCTGGGTATGGTGGTATATGTCTGTAATCCCTGTAATCCCAGCTACTCCAGAGGCTGAGGCAGGAGAATCACTTGAACCTAGGAGATAGAGGTTGCAGTGAGGTGAGGTTGTGCCATTGCACTCCAGCCCCTGGGTGATAGGCTGAGACTGCATCTCAAAAAGAAAAAAAAAAACCCGAAAGTAATTGCAGTTTTTGCCATTGAAAGTAATGGCAATTATGTTTGCATCAGCCTAATAAATCCTATATATAAGCAGAACGTTACTGTTAGGTTTCTGTAGAGAACCCTAATACAAACCTTCAACTGACTTTTGCTCCCAACTTAGGGCTGCCCTCTCTTTCTTAGCCCTGTGGGGGCCTTCTGGGACATTAGGACAATCTCTCAGGTCTCCGATCAAAACTCCTCACTCGGCTACTTGAACTACTCGGGCAGTCAGAGGCAGCCAGAAGTCCCTGGTGCAGTGGTCCTCAAACCTGGCAGTGCCTCAGATTCACTTGGAGCAAAGTAAAAATACATCCAGATCCTGAACTAATGCCTGACTAAATTGTAGTTCTCCAGGGATGGGACCAGGTGTCTTTAGTTTAATAATTGTCTCAGGCAGTTCTGAAGCATAGCAGGGTTTTGAACCATTGTCTCGAGCGGAGCTTCTCAGACTGCCAAGTTCCTAACCCCAGAGGAGAATCAGCCATGATCCCCTGGAGCGGGTCTGGGTCCATAGCTCCACTGCCTACTAAAAGATGAAATATCTTTGAAGCCTGGTGTTTTTTTTTTTTTGATAAAGTCTCACTCTGTCTCCCAGGCTGGAGTGCAGTGGAAGGATCTTGGCTCACCGCAAGCTCCTCCTCCTGGGTTCACGCCATTCTCCTGCCTCAGCCTCCTGAGTAGCTGGGACTACAGGCGCCCACCACCATGCCTGGCTAATTTTTTTGTATATTTAGTAGAGACGGGTTTTCACCGTGTTAGCCAGGATGGTCTCGATCTCCTGACCTCGTGATCCGCCTGCCTCAGCCTCCCAAAGTGCTGGGATTAGAGGCGTGAGCCACTGCGCCGGGCCTGAAGCCTGGTGTTTTATCTTCAAACTTATTTTTATTCTGATGTCTTAAAGCATGAATTCTGCCCTCTCTGACTGATGACTCATTTTGATTTTATGGCAGTGTTAATAACACCAGCTATTATAAATCAGTCAGTCATCATGTGTTAACATTTCTACTCTCAAAGTTTCCATGAAAAAACAAGGATGGTACTTTAATTAACTAAATCTATCTGACCCTCACAACAACATGCACAGTAGTTATAATTAAACAGTACCCATTTTACAGATGAGAAAACTGCAACTCAGAGAAACAACATAGCTAGTAAATGACAGCTGCATTTTTTAATTTTAATTTTAATTTTAATTTTATTTATTTATTTATTTTTTGAGACGGAGTCTCGCTCTGTCGCCCGGGCTGGAGTGCAGTGGCCGGATCTCAGTTCACTGCAAGCTCCGCCTCCCAGGTTTACGCCATTCTCCTGCCTCAGCCTCCCGAGTAGCTGGGACTGCAGGCGCCCACCACCTCGCCTGGCTAGTTTTTTGTATTTTTTTAGTAGAGACGGGGTTTCACCGTGTTAGCCAGGATGGTCTCGATCTCCTGACCTTGTGATCCGCCCGTCTCGGCCTCCCAAAGTGCTGGGATTACAGGCTTGAGCCACTGCACCTGGCCCTAATTTTTATTTTTTATTGTGGTAAAATATACGTAACATAAAATTTATTCATGTTTAAATGTTAAATTCAGTGACCTTAAACACATTTACAAAGTTGTACATTTGTATTAGTCCATTCTCACATTGCTAATAAAGACATACCCAAGACTGGGTAATATATAAAGGAAAGAGGTTTAATAAACTCACAGTTCCATATGGCTCGGGAAGCCTCACAATCATGGTGGAAGGTGAAGGAGGAGCAAAGGCAAGTCTTACATGGCAGCAGGCAAGAGAGAAGAATGAGAACAAGTGGGGGGAAGCCCCCTATAAAACTATCAAATCTCATGAGAAATCACTCACTATCATGAGGACAGCATGAGGTTAACCACCCAAAATGATTAAATTACCTCCCCCTGGGTCCCTCCCATGACACATGGTGATTATGGGAACAACAATTCAAAATAAGATTTGGGTGGGGACACAGCCAAACCATATCAACATTCATCACCGCTATCTAATTCTAGAAATTTTTCATCATCTTGAACATAAACTCTGCATCCATTAAACACTAACTCCCCATTCTCCCATCCCTCCAATAGTAACCACTGTTCTCTTTCTGTCTTTATGAATTTGACTACTCAAGGTACCTCATGTAAGAGGACTCAGACACAATTTTTTCCTCTTGTGTCTGTCTTACTTTATTTAGCATGTCTTCAGAGTTCATCCATGCTATAACACGTATCAGACAGAGCAGTAATTTGAGCCCATTTCTAATAGATTTTGAAATCCTTGCTCCTTCCACTTCCCATTTGGCTCCAAATATTGGAATGACTGGGAGGTAAAAGAGAAATTAAGCATATTTTGTTTGGTCAAAGAGTTAGAAATGAGATGATCAGTAGAGGTTTCAGAGAGGTTAGGTCCAATCTCAGAGACTGGAGGAAAGCTTCTCATCTTTGGAGCTGACCCAAAATGAAAGAGTGGTTTCATCAGGGAATGTTACCTGTCTCTGGACATGACCAAGCATCATTCAGATAACCAGGCGCCAAGGCTGATTTCTCCTGGTCCCCAGGATTTTGGTTGGGAGAGGGGAGGTGATGTAATGGAAATAAACTGTTGTCTTTCTTCCTTCCTTTCTTTCTTCCTTTCTTCCTTCCTTTCTTCCTTTCTTCCTTTCTTCCTTCCTTCCTTTCTTTCTTTCTCTTTCTTTCTTTCTTTCTTTCTTTCTTTCTTTCTTTCTTTCTTTCTTTCTTTCTTTCTTTCTTTCTCTCTCTTTCCTTCCTTCCTTCCTTCCTTCCTTCCTTCCTTCCTTCCTTCCTTCCTTCCTTCCCTCCCTCCCTCCCTCCTTCCTTCCTCCCTCTTTCCCTCCCTCCCTCCCTCCTTTCTTCCTTCCTTCCTTCCTCCTTCCTTATCTCCCTCCCTCCTCCTTTCTTCCTTCCTTCTTTCCTTCCCTCCCTCCCTCCCTCTTCCCTTCCTTCCTTCTTTCCTTTTCTTTTTCTTTTTCTTTTCTTTTTCTTGGAGACAGAGCCTCACTCCATCACCCAGGCTGGAGTGCAGTGGAGTGATCTTGGCTCACTGCAACCTCTGCCTCCCGCATTCAAGTGATTCTCTTACCTCAGACTCCCTAGTAGCTGGGATTACAGGTGTGTGCCACCATGCCTGGATAAGATTGGCCAGGCTGGTCTCGAACTCCTGACCTCAAGTGATCGGCCCACCTTGGCCTCCCAAAGTCCTAGGATTATAGGCGTGAGCCACCGCGCACAGCCAAAATAACTGCTTTCAATTGGAAAGCATTTAAAACATATATTCGCTGGGCTCAGTTGGCTCATGCCTGTAACCCCAGCACTTTTGGAGGCTGAGGCAGGCGGATCACGAGGTCAAGAGATCGAGACCATTCTGGCTAACATGGTGAAACTCCATCTCTACTAAAAATACAAAAATCAGCTGGGCGTGGTAACGTGTGCCCGTAGTCCCAGCTACTCGGGAGGCTGAGGCAGGAGAATAGCTTGAACCTGGGAGGCAGAGGATTCAGTGAGCCGAGATCATGCCACTGCACTCCAGCCTGGGCAACGGTGCGAGACTCCATTTCAGAAAAAAAGAAAAAAAACACATATATTCCCGGGAACCCTTGCAGAGTCTAATTTATTGACATTGGAGAGGACCCAGGGATATATTTCAGAACGCTTGGACACCTGGAGATGTACCCCAGGGTGAGCAGCTAGTGGACCAGATGCTAGCTAATCTCCACCCCAAAACCACATCTATTCCATTCGAGGGCTGGATAATCATTCTCAGCCAAGGAGTTTTAAGTTTCAACTCATTTATTAAAGGGACAAGGTCTGCACTAAAATGGACTCTAATGACTGTCCAAAGTCTCTGAGAAACAGAGGTCAGCGGTAGGTGGTTGTGTCTTGATAATGATTCAAGCACTGAAAAGAAACATTAGAATGATGAGCAGTCAAACCCATTTGCATCATGAAACATTGCCAGGCTCGGGAAGTCGTAATAAAAATCATTTCCGTGTCTGTGGAAGTAATGGGCCTTCGCTCAGCACCCCTTTGGATCCTACCCATTGTGTGTGCCAGCCTCCAGCTCTAGGTGAACACCTACCCCTTCCCCACCCCTGCCCCCAGCACTCCCTGGTTCCTGCCTGTCCCAGCACTTAGTTGCCAGGGTGTGGAGGTGGACTGGGACGAGAAGAGGAGAGGCACAGCAGTGGGCAGCAGGCAGAGGGCACTAGACACAGGACTCATCTGGGGATCTTGTTAAAATGTAGATTTTGGCCAGGTGTGGTGGCTCGTGCCTGTAATCCCAGCATTTTGGGAGGCCAAGGCGGGTTTATTGCTTGAGGTCAGGAGTTCGAGACCAGCGTGGCCAACACGGTGAAACCCCGTCTCTACTAAAAATACAAAAAATAGCCTGGTGTCATGGCGCATGCCTGTAATCCCAGCTGCTCAGGAGACTGAGGCAGGAGAATCACTTGAACACGGGAGGCAGAAGTTACAGAGAGCAGAGATGGTGCCATTGCACTCCAGCCTGGGCAACACAGCAAGACTCTGTCTCAAAAAATAAAATAAAATAAAAATAAAATGCAGATTTTCCTTCAGTGTCAGGTGTGGTGGTGGGACTGGAGACTGCATTTCTTTTTTTTTTTTTTTTTTGAGACGGAGTCTTGCTCTGTCCCCCAGGCTGGAGTTCAGTGGCATAATCTCGGATCACTGCAACCTCTGCCTTCTGGGTTCAAGTGATTCTCCTGCCTCAGCCTCCCGAGTAGCTGGGACTACAGGCGCGTGCCACCACACCTGGCTAATTTTTTGTATCTTTAGTAGAGATGGGTTTCATCGTGTTAGCCAGGATGGTCTCGATCTCCTGACCTCGTTATCCGCCTGCTTCGGCTTCCCAAAATGCTGAGATTACAGGTGTGAGCCACTGCGCCCGGCCCAGACACTGCATTTCTAACCAGCTCCGAGGCAATGGATGATACTTGCTTCTGCTGCTGATGTCCGCGTTCCAAAGACCACACTTTGAATGGCAAGGGTGAGGGGATTCTGGAGTCAGAATACCTGAGTCTGAATCCTAGCTCTATCTCATAAAAACCGCATGACCCTGGGCAATGACCCTGGGCAAAATACTTAACCTTTGAGGGTCTCAGTTTCTGCATCTGAGGAAGTGGGAAATAACAGGACTTAGCGAATTGCGAGAATCACATAAGATAAGGTACAGAAAGCACTTAGCATGATGTCCGGCCCATAGTAGGAACTGTACATTAGATTAATAAGCAGATTGGGCCTGGTGCGGTGGCTCACAGCTGTAATCCCAGCACTATGGTAGGCCAAGGTGGGTGGATCACCTGAGGTCAGGAGTTTGAGACCAGCCTGGCCAACATGGTGAAACCCCATCTCTACTAAAAGTACAAAAATTCACCAGGTATGGTGGCGGGCGCCTGTAATCACAGCTACTCTGGAGGCTGAGGCAAGAGAATTGCTTGAGCCTGGGAGGTGGAGGTTGCAGTGAGCCAAGACTGTGCCACTGCACTCTAGCCTGGGCGACAGAGTGAGACTCCATCTCAAAAAAAAAAAAAAAAAAAAAGAGCAGATTGGGCCTGGTGCAGTGGCTCACACCTGTAATCTCAGTACTTTGGGAAGCCAAGGAGGCAGGATCACTTGAGGCCAGGAATTCAAGTCCAGCCTGGGCAACATAGGAACACCCCATCTCTTAAAAAAAACAAAATTTAGCCAGGTGTGATGGTGCGTACCTGTAGTCCCAGCTACTCCAGAGTTTGAGGTGGGAGGATTGGCATGAGCCCAGGAGTTTAAGGTCGCAGTGAGCTATGGCTGTGCCATTATACTCCAGCCTGGGTGACACAGTGAGACACTCTCTCTAAAATAAAAAATAAAGCAGATTGAAGAAAGGGGGTTTCTAGTAGAAACAGAGGCAGGAAGAAAGGCAGAAAGTAACTTCTGGATCAGGAACTGAGCTGGCCTCTGGGCATGGCTGTCTCTTCTACTGCTTTTTTGCTCAACCACCCCATGTGTTAGCCCACATGGAAAATGCTTTTACTTTATAATCTGCACTTTTTATAGGGCTTGTTCTGATGGTGCTGGTATAAAGGCTGAAACCCACATTGCTGGTGGGAACCACCTATGGGGTTTCCTTGAATTTGGTGCCGCTGCACCTGCTCAGCGACTGTGCCTTGATGTGCTTTAGATCAGCCATCCCTAAATTGCTATCCTGTCGCTTCAGTCCAGGTAGAGAGAAGCCAGTAATGAGTCCATCCTGATGAATAATTCAGGGAGGAACATTCTTTTCTTCCCCTGGTGAGACTTCATTGACTACCCAGGCAAGATGCAGCAGGAGCTCTGAATTACCGTGATCTTGTTAGCAGCTATGGCTTGCCACTGGTGGAGCATGTACATCTTGTGCTGAAGGATGCTGGTAGAGGGCAGAACCCTCATGAAAGGCTACTGGACTGACTTTTTTTTCTTTTTTTGCCAATTCAAGAGAATTGTCTGTACAACTCTCAGTCTTAGTCTTATTTCTCCCGGACATTCAAGACTCTGATAGTAGGCTAGCTCATTTTTTATTTGTAACTATCAAATCCTGGTATAACTCAGTGAGAACAAAAACAATCCTGGTTAGAAATGTTGCAAACAAACAAAAAAAATCTTCTCTAATCTGTGACCAATCCCACAGTAGCCACAATGGCTTAGAAGGCATTTGAAGTTTTGAAGTCTCTTCTACAGCAGTCTCATGCAGCCATTTTATTATATCAGAAGGATGAAAGATGGATCAGCTCCTCCAGGATTCTTATCTTTTATTCCAGGAGTCTTCACTTAAACCTGAGTTTCAGACCTTTTCCATGTAATTGGTTCCAGCTCATGACCTCAGTCTGTTTCCCATCTTTGAGTTTAGGAGAGCAAGCTCTAGGGCTGCATGAAACAAGAGGTCTTTTTACCAATAAAAATGGGAGGCCAGGCACCGTGGCTCTTGCCTGTAATCCCAGCACTTTGGGAGGCTGAGGAGGGCAGACCATCTGAGGTCAGGAGTTCGAGACCAGCCTGGCCAGCATGGCAAAACCCCATCTCTACTAAAAATACAAAAAGTAGCTGGGCGTGGTGGCACACGCCTGTAGTTCCAGCTACTCAGGAGGCTGAGGCAGGAGAATCTCTTGAACCTGGAAGGTGGAGGTTGCAGGGATCTGAGATCACTGCCACTGCACTCCAGCCTGGGCAACACAGCTAAACTCCAGCACAAAACAAAACAAAAACCACATACACAATAAAGATGGGACAAAAAGAAGTGTCTCAGTCTGTTCCTTGCTGCTATAACACAAATACCTTGGATAGGTTCATTTATAAACAACAGGAATTCATTTCTCACAGTTCTGGAGGCTGGGAAGTTCAAGATCAAGGCACCTGCAGATTCGGTGTCTGGCAAGGGCTGGTCTCTGATTCCAAGTCTTGTCACTGAATCCTCACGTGGCAGAAGGCATGAACACTGAATACGTCCTCTCATGGCAGAAAGGCAAACACTGGCTGAACTTTCTTCCTCAAACCCTTTTATAAGGGCATTCATTGCTTCATAAAGGTCCTGCCTCTTAATACTGTTGAATTGGGGATTAAGTTTTGATATGTTGGCCGGGCGCGGTGGCTCAAGCCTGTAATCCCAGCACTTTGGGAGGCCGAGATGGGTGGATCACGAGGTCAGGAGATCGAGACCATCCTGGCTAACACGGTGAAACCCCGTCTCTACTAAAAAATACAAAAAACTAGCCGGGCAAGGTGGCGGGCTCCTGTAGTCCCAGCTACTTGGGAGGCTGAGGGCGGAGAATGGCGTAAACCCAGGAGGCGGAGCTTGCAGTGAGCTGAGATTCAGCCACTGCACTCCAGCCTGGGTGACAGAGGGAGACTCTGTCTCAAAAAAAAAAAAAAAAAAAAAGTTTTGATATATTTTGTTTTTGTTTTTGTTTTTGAGACAGATCCTCACTCTGTCACCCAGGCTGGAGTGCAGAGGCACGATCTCTGCTCACTGCAACCTCCACCTCCCAGGTTCAAGTGATTCTCCTGCCTCAGCCTCCTGTGTAGCTGGGATTACAGGCATCTGCCAGCTAATTTTTTTGTATTTTTAGTAGAGGTGGGTTTTCACCATGTTAGTCAGGCTGGTCTAGAACTCCTGACCTCAGGTAATCCACCTGCCTCGGCCTCCCAAAGTGCTGGGATTACAGGCGTCAACAACTGTGCCCGACCTATACCTTTTTTTTTTTTCACCCAGGCTGGAGTGCAGTGGTGCAGTCTTGGCTCACTGCAATCTCCACCTCCGGGGTTCAAGTGATTCTCCTGCCTCAGCCTCCTGAGTAGCTGGGATTATTGGTGCCTGCCACCATGCCTGACTAATTTTTGTATTTTTAGTAGAGACAGGGTTTCACCATGTTGTCCAGTCTGGTCTCGAACACCTGACCTCAGGTGATCCGCCCACCTCAACCTCCCAAAGTGCTGGGATTACAAGCATGAGCCACCTCACAGGGCCTTGACATGCATTTTGGAGGCACATAAACATTCAGTCATATCAGGAAGGTTCAGCAGTCCAAGTCCAAATTGGTTTCAGGCAATAGCAGCTCTGATGAATGTAATATTCCAGATGGATCAGTTGTACAGGTAACCTATAGCTTGTGTCTCGAGTCGACACATTTCTCATTTTAACCATTTCTCATGCAGGTCTTTTTGAAATGCACCTCACACACTTTTATATGGAAAATGCAATCTATTTTCAAAGGATTTCATAATCATCGTCAGGATATTCTTTATTATAGTTACAAGCTCAGGAATTGTTGAAGTGTAGACCCATACGCAAAACAGCCTCAGACCTTCAACTTTTATAACTGATCTTTATTGCTTTTTTTTATTACAAAGTGATACAGTCTTAAATTTTTTTAAAGTTATGCATATTTTTTTCCGTAGTTTTTACTATCTCCTTCTAGACTATTTGCCCGGCATGTTGTCCCTTTTGTCTCTCTTTAATGTATTTCTAGCAGCATCCCTCTCATTTATAATCATTCATCTAGATTTAGGCTGGGAAACTACACAATCAGGCTAATTACAATTGTGTTTGAAGAATACCCTTAAGACAGACGCTTAGCCGACCAATATGACTGTTAGGGTAGAACTTACTAGTGGATTTGGCATGAAGTTTACACCGTGGAATCAGATAGGCCCAAGTATAAAGTGCCTCTTATTGGTATTGGGAGCTTCAACAAATGACCTTATCATCCTCAGTTTCCTCAGCGTAACTTCAGTTTCCTCAATGTAAAATTTAAAAGACAAGGCTGGGTGCAGTGGGTCATGCCTATATTCCTAGCATCTTTTGGCCGAGGTAGGTGGATCACCTGAGGCCAGGAGTTTGAGACCAGCCTGGCCAACCAGGCAAAACCCCATCTCTACTAAAAATATAAAAATGACAGGCGTGGTGGTGCACATCTGTAATCCCAGCTACTTGGGAGGCTGAGACATGAGAATCGCTTGAACCCGGGAGGCAGAGGTGGCAGTGAGCTGAGATCGCACCACTACACTCCAGTCTGGGCGACAGATTAAGACTCTGTCTCAAAATAAGTACATAAATAATAAAACAAAACAAAACACCTAACTTGCACGGCTATTGTGAGGATTAAAGGAAATAGGATGCAACACACTCATGACAGTGTTTGGCTCGTGATGGTGAAACTCAAGGAACACTAGTTTCCTCTCTCATACATCCCTCCCATGTATCAGGAGATTTTGGCAGAATGTGTCTAGGACAATAGTTCTTAAACTTGAACTTGCATCAGAATCTCCTAGAGGACTTGTTAAAATACAGATTGCTGAGCCGGGCGTGGTGGCTCACACCTGTAATTCCAGCACTTCGAGAGGCCAAGGCGGACGGATCACGAGGTCAAGAGATCGAGACCATCCTGGCCAACATGGTGAAACCTCGTCTCTACTAAAAATACAAAAATTAACTGGATGTGGTGGTGCGTGCCTGTAATCCCAGCTGCTTGGGAGGATGAGGCAGGAGAATCTCTTGAACCCAGGAGGCAGAGGTTGCAGTAAGCTGAGATTGAGCCACTGCACTCCAGCCTGGTGACAGAGCAAGACTCTGTCTCAAAAACAACAACAACAACAACAACAACAACAACAACAAAACAAACAAAAAACCTCTCTCTCTCTCTCTCCATATATATAGATAGATAGATTGCTGGGACACTCCAGAGTGTCTACTTCAGTAGGAGCAGGTTGGGTCCTGAAAAATGATGTTGTGAAAAAATTTTCCAGGTTATGCTGGTGATGGCGATGCTGCTGGTCTGGGGGACATACATGGAGAACCATCAGTCTAGGAGGTAATTACAGTTGCGTCCAAATTTCTACTTGGCCCCTTGGCAGTTGCATTAATTTGGGCAAGTTATTTAACTTTTCTGAGCCACAGTTTCCTAATCTGAAACAGGGGCATGATAACTTTTGCCTGATAAAGTTGTAATGTGATATGGAAGTCGGGAAAGATCTAGTTCTTAATAAACCTTTCTTTTTTCTTTTTTTTTTTTTTCTTTTTTTAGATGGAGCCTCGCTTTGTCACTCAGGCTGGAGTGAAGTGGTTTGATCATAGTTCACTGCAACCAACGCCTCCCATGTTCAAGCGATCCTCCTGCGTCAGCCTCCGGAGTAGCTGGGATTACAGGTGCCTGCCACTGCGTCTGGCTAATTTTGTGTGTGTTTTTAGTAGAGATAGGATTAAGTCATGTTGGCCAGGCTGGTCTCAAACTCCTGGTCTCAAGCGATCCACCCGCCTTGGCCTCCAAAAATGCTGGGATTACAGGTGTGAGCCACCGTGCCTGGCCAATAAATCTTCATAAATCTCAATGTTGCCTTCTTTGGGGCAGTCTCTTCCTATTTAGCTTAAGGACTTTTAGTGTTCTAAGGAACTACAGCAGCTAGATGATACTGCCCCTAAAATTACATACATCTTATCTTAGAACCTTTAAAATAAGATATCCGTCATTTGCTTAAGAAGGGCAATAATAAACTCTGTAGTAGGTAGCAAATTTTGATCCTGAGCAGGTAGCTGAGGACATCAATTTCATTAACTTCCCACCTGTTTATCTTTCGGGGCAATGAGGGATTAATTTTAAAAGTACTTCATCCTGAAGACTGAAAAGGGTTTTATGGAAGAGCATATACAAGTTCATGAGTACTTTCTCTATTGGGTATATGTGGGCTGTGGGCTGTGCGCTGTGGGTTGCGAGCAGGTACCCAGACTCATAAAAGCATTCTCATAAGTTGCAAAGCAGGTACAACTCTAATTGAATTTGTTCTGCTCAGATGACATACTCTCCAGGAAAAAAGAAAAAATTATTTTCCTGCTTTGAAATTGGTTTGCTCGTTTCTGCCCAATGAAAGCCTTATAGTAAAGGCATCAACTTTAATTATTCATTTCTATTTGCTTAAAGAAATATTCTTATGTGACATACATATGTCATCTTTCTTTGTTGTAACAACATGAAATAAATAAGTCACTTTCACACATAAATGAAACTTCATGAGTTATTATTGCTAACTCATGTTCTCTATATTATTCAGCTGGAGAAAATGTAATGTTTGGGTAATGGAGAAGAATTACAGAGCGAAAGATGATCTTTTTAGTGTTTTTTTCAGGTAGACAGGAAAAAAGGCACAAGCTACCATCTGCTATTACTGATGATATTACTGAGGAATTGACACATCTCTATCTATAGAGATTTATTAATGTACAACTGGTTCTAAAACTTTATTTGTTCAGTCTACATAACCAAAACGAGGTTTCAAGTCGGGCAGTTCATTGCTAACCAAGGCAAACATATTAGGGTCTGTTCTGCCATCTGGTGTTCATTGAAGGAAACATCCACAGAGACATTATGAACCAGCCAGTGTTGCCTATGTTGGTGGTGGGTGTTACAACCTCGATGAAAAGCAATTCCAGAATCTCTGCCAAATTCCAATAGGAGCTGATTTGAGAATATATATTAAGAAGAAAAATACACATACCCTCGGAATACCAATTTCGCTGGTATGAATTCATCTTTTGGATATATTTGTACATGTGCACAAAGAAATGTATATAAAAATATTCCTAGCAGCTCTGTTGGTAATAGCAGAAGACTGGAAACAAGCTAAACATCCAGGAGTAGCTAAGCATCCATGTTTGAAAAATAAGTCAAATCTATATTTACAGATATGGGATGATCACCAAGACACACACACACACCACACCCACACACACACATATATATATATATATATATATATTTTTTTTTTTTTTTTAGATAGAGTCTCACTCTGTCACCCAGGCTGGAGTTCACTGGTACGATCTTGACTCACTGCATCCTCCGCCACCCTGGTTCAAGTGATCCTCCTGGCTCAGCCTCCCGAGTAGCTGGGACTACAGATGCACGCCACCACGCCCAG
>NC_045449.1:59909005-59922823 GCF_002776525.5 Piliocolobus tephrosceles | reverse complement strand
TTTTTTTTTTTTTTAAGATGGAATGTTGCTCTGTCACCCAGGCTGGAGTGTAGTGGCGCAATCTCAGCTTACTGCAACCTCCGCCTCCCGGGTTCAAGCCATTCTGCTGCCTCAGCCTCCCAAGTAACTGGGATTACAGGCGCCCACCACCATGCCTGGCTAATTTTTGTATCTTTTAGTAGAGACAGGGTTTTGCCATGTTGGCCAGGTTGGTCTTGAACTCCTGATCTCAGGTGATCCACCTGCCTTGGCCTCCCAAGGTGTTGGGATTACAGGCATGAGCCATCGTACCTGGCCTCACAATCCCTTATCTTAATCACAGTATGTTTAAATCTACCTATGACCTGGAAGCACTCCCTCCTCCGCCACTGCTTCAACTTGTCCCACCTTCCGGATCGAACCAATGTAAATTTCACACATATTGACTGAGGTATTATGTCTCCCTAAAATGTATAAAAGCAAGCTGCACCCCCAACGCCACCCCCTGCTGACCACCTTGGGTACCTGTCATCAGGACCTCCTGAGGCTGTGTCAGTTGCATCCTTAACTTTGGCCAAAATAAACTTTCTAAATTTGTTGAGATTTGTCTCAGATACTTGTTGGTTTACGAAGGATTCTCAATAAAGTGGTAACAGTGATTGACTCTGAGGACAAGAACCAAGGTGATCACCAATGAGAAGGTAACTTATCTCTCACTATTTACATGTTGTACTAGAGAAATACTTTTTTTTTTCTTTTTTTGAGATTGAGTCTCGCTCTTATTTCCGAGGCTGGAGTGCAATGGCATGACCTCTACTCACTGCAACCTCCGTCTCTTGGGTTCAAGTGATTCTCCTGCATCAGCCTCCCATGTAGCTGGGATTACAGGCTCCTGCCACCACGCCCGGCTAATTTTTTTGTATTTTTAGTAGAGATGGGGTTTCATCATGTTGGCCAGGCTTGTCTCAAATCCGTGACCTCAGGTTATTCACCTGTCTCAGCCTCCCAAAGTGCTGGGATTACAGGCATGAGCCATTGCACCTGACCTAGAAATACTTTTTAATATGTGCTTATATTACCAAACCCTAATATGTCTGCTTGGATGACAATGAACTAAGCTGACTTGAAGCCTCATTTTTGTTATATAGACTAAATAAACAAAATTGTACCACATTGCGTTTTTTTTTTTTTTTTTTTTTTTTTAAATAGAGTTTCACTCTTGTTGTCCAGGCTGGAGTGCAATGGCACGATCTCAGCTCATTGCAACCTCTGCCTCCCAGGTTCAAACGATTCTCCTGCCTCAGCCTCCCACATATCTGAGGTTACAGGTGCCTGCCACCACGCCCAGCTAATTTTTTTTAGTTTTAGTAAAGATGGGGTTTCACCATGTTGGCCAGACTGTTCTTGAACTCCTGACCTCAGGTGATCCACCCATCTTGGCCTCCCAAAGTGCTGGGTTACAGGTATGAGCCACAACGCCCGGCCAGAACTTTAATACATCTCTATAGATAGAGATGTTTCATCAGTATTGCCTAACACATGTTAAAAAGTTCAAATAACTTTGAAAAACTAGTGTCCTGCTGTAGTTCTAGATTGTTATGACTATTATCAACAAATTCACTGAAAAATATTTTTTTTAAAGAAAATCAAGAGAATTCATCCCAGTAAACAGTTTGTAAACCAGGGAGATGCAGTCTTTGTTACAAAACAAAGGTGCATTCTGAGAGAATAAAGACAGGAGTTATCTTTTATAGAGAAAGATCCCCACCACGTTCCCACTCTGGTCTGCTTATGCAAATGAAGGATCCAAATTTATGTAGTTCTGATTGGTCAACACTTGCTGAGTTCTGGTTGGTTGATGCAGATCACAGTCTAGTGGCTGATTTAGGTGATGTAAATAGAAATAGACAATTCACACTATCATATGGCCCAAATTTTAAATATGTATAATTCAAGACAAAAAATTTTTCGCTTATGTCCATTGCAGTGATCTAGTATTAGCCATGGTCTTTTGTTCAAATAACATGAAATGAGGGCATAAGATTTTTTTTTTTTTTGAGACAATCTCACTCTGTCACCCAGGCTGGAGTGCAGTGGCACAATCTTGGCTCACTGACACTTCAACCTCCTGGGTTCAAATGATTCTCATGCCTGAGTCTCCCGAGTAGCTGGAATTACAGGCATGTGCCACCATGCGCGGGTAATTTTTTGTACTGTTTAGTAGAAACTGGGTTTTGTCATGTTGGCCAGGCTGATCTCGCACTCCTGGCCTCAAGTGATCCACCTGCCTCGGTCTCCCAAAGGGCTAGGATTACAGGCGTGAGTCACCACGCCTAGCCGAGATTTTTACATTTATCATGCTGATTTTGATAAATACATCTCAGGGACTAACATCTACGTGTGGAAGAAAAGCGGGGTCAGGAGGTATAGTAACTTCTTCCCCCATTTACAGCCACATGAAGCTCTATCTTGCTACTAGCAGAAGACAAGCACTAAATAATAAACTGTATTGGCTTATTTTAAAAAATGACTTTGAGAAAGGTTAAGAAACCTTTCAGTTTCTTAACTGAAACTGATGAGTGGCAATCTTGATCTTTTAACTGAGGCTTTGCACAAAGCTGCTGCGGGTGCCTCAAGAGATGTGATAAGATGACAAGATTAACTTTGGTTATGTAGGGGAAGAAAAACAATTTTCTTTCTACCCTCCATAGTTCTTAACTGGGACTCCCTGGGCAAATTAACAAGAGGAAAACAAACAAAAGTTTATTAGCATGTGTACCTCGTGTACACATGGAAGAAAACCATGGAGAAATGAATAAACCTACAGAGTAGATCTCCAAGGAAGAGTTTAATCTTCAGGTTTAAATGCTGCCCGTTTTATTAAACAAAGAAAGAAAGGTGTGAGGAAAGACCCCACGGTCTTTCAAGATGGCCAGAAAAAGCACTGTAAAACAAGGGTCAGGTTTATTGTTTTGTTTTGTTTTTTTGAGATGGAGTCTCACTCTGTCGCCCAGGCTGGAGTGCAATGGCGGGTTCTCGGCTCACTGCAAGCTCCGCCTCCTGGGTTCAAGCGATTCTCCTGCCTCAGCCACCTGAGTAGCTGGGATTACAAGGATGCACCACCACGCCCAGCTAATTTTTGCATTTTTAGTAGAGACAAGGTTTCACCATGCTGGCCAGGCTGGTCCTGAACCCCTGACCTCAGGTGATTCACCCACCTTGACCTCCCAAAGTGCTGGGATTACAGGCGTGAGCCACCACTGCGCCTGGCCAAGGGTCAGGTTTGTTATGCAGAGTTAAGTCCAGGCCTTCTCCATCCTTTCAGAGTTTCTAGTGATTTTCTTTATAAATATAAATTTCCTTACAAAAGGGCGACTTTTCTGAAATACTTCTGTGTCTGCAGTTTCTCAAAATAACCAGCTCAAAATAACCCACACATAAAAGAGACATATTTTGGGGTAGCATATTCTGGTCTCCTGCAGTCATATTTTGGGGTGTGTGTCCTGAGCCCGATCAGTCACCTTCCTTTCTGAATCTTTTCCATTTCTGCCCTCTCTCTCTTTGGGCCAGTCACACTGGCTCTCCTTCCATACTTTGACTCTCCTGGGCCAGGTGCAGTGGTTCACGCCTTTGGGAGGCCGAGGTGGGAGGATCAGTTGAGGTCAGGAGTTTGAGCCCAGCCTGGGTAACATAGTGAAACCCTGTCTCTACTAAAAACACAAAAATTAGCTGAGCATGGTGGCAGGTGCCTATAATTCCAGCTACTCGGGAGCTGGCTGAGGTAGGAGAATTACTTGAACCTGGGAGGTGGAGGTTGCAGTGAGCCGAGATCGTGCCACTGCATTCCAGCCTGGGCGACAACAGCAAGACTCTGTCTCAAAAAAAAAAAAAAAAAAAAAAAAAGGATATCCTGGCCGGGCAGTGGCTCATGCCTGTAATCCCAACACTTTGGGAGGCCGAGGCAGGCAGATCACGAAGTCAGGAGATCGAATTGGCCATGGTGAAACTCTGTCTACTAAAAATACAAAAGTTAGCTGGGCGTGGTGGCGTGTGCCTATAATCCCAGCTACTCGGGAGGCTGAGGCAGGAGAATCGTTTGAACCAGGGAGTTGGAGGTTGCATGAGTGTAGATTGCACCACTGCACTCCAGCCTGGCGACAAAGACTCCATAAGAAAAAAAGAAAAACCTTCCGTTTCAACCAAAATTCTTACCTTTTGAATGCTACTCTATTCTGCTATGTGTGTGTGTGTGTGTGTGTGTGTGTGTGTGTGTGTGTATAATTTATTTATATATGTCATCTGGTTAATTCATTCATATTACAATATGAATGAGACTTAACTTTTCCAGGACATATTTGTATTTTCTTTTCTTTTCTTTCTTTTTTTTTTTTGAGACGGAGTCTCACTCTTTTGCCCAGGCTGGAGTACAGTGGCATGATCTCTGCTCACCGCAATCTCTGCCTCCCGGTTTCAAGCCGATTCTCCTGCCTCAGCCTCCCTCAGCCTCCTGAGTAGCTGGGATTACAGGCACCCGCCACCACACCTGGCTAATTTTTGTATTTTTAGTAGAGACGGGGTTTTACCATCTTGACCAGGCTGGTCTTGAACTCTTGACCTTGTGATCCACCCACCTCAGCCTCCCAAAGTGCTGAAATTACAGGTGTGAGCCAGTGTGCCCGGCCTTTGTTGTTGTTGTTGTTGTTGTTGTTGTTTTTTTTTTGAGACAGAGTCTTGCTCTGTCGCCCGGGCTGGAGTGCAGTGGCTGGATCTCAGCTCACTGCAAGCTCCGCCTCCCGGGTTTATGCCATTCTCCTGCCTCAGCCTCCCGAGTAACTGGGACTACAGGCGCCTGCCACCTCGCCCGGCTAGTTTTTTTGTATTTTTAGTAGAGACGGGGTTTCACCGTGTTAGCCAGGATGGTCTCGATCTCCTGACCTTGTGATCCGCCCGTCTCAGCCTCCCAAAGTGCTGGGATTACAGGTGTTGTTGTTTTTAAGGTAGGGTCTTGTTCTGTCACCCAGGCTGGAGTATGGTGACACTATCACGGCTCACTGCAGCCTTGAACACCTGGGATCATGCAATTCTCTTACCTCAGCCTCCTCAGTAGCTGGGACCACAGGTGCGTGCCACCATGCCCAGCTAATTTTTTCCTTTTGTAGTTTTCTTGTGGAGATGGAGTTTTGCCATGTTGCCCAGGCTATATTTGTATTTTCCAAAGAGAATGTTTTTAGCGGAAGTGAACTTCCAGTTGGCAAGTGTTGCCAGGGAAATGGCTCTGAGCAACCATGTTACTTCACTCCTTGCTTCCCTTATCAGTCAGTTAACAGCTATTTCTGGCGCACTGACTGTGTCAGACACTGGTCTACGTGCTGGGGATGCAGCCAGCAAAGACAGAGTCAGCCCTTGAGGGCCATGTGTTGTGTTGGACTTTTACTGGCCCTAATAAGGATGGCACCATGTCTGAGAGGCTGAAAAAGAGACCTGGAGCCAGTGAGTGAGTCATAGGGTTTATTGAGGACTTCTACATGAAGTGGTCCAGGGGCAGTGGGCTGGACAGGAGAACCACAGCCTGCCATCACACCCAGCTAATTTTTGTATTTTTTGTAGAGATGGGGTTTTGCCATGTTGCCCAGGCTGGTCTTGAACTCCTGAGCTCATGTGATCCCTCAGTCTTAGCCTCAGACTCCTAAAGTGCTAGGATGACAGGTGTGAGCCACTGCGCCTGGCCTGCCTTGCTCATTTTTCTGCATAGCACTTACCTTAACCCTTCATCTATTTGTTTATTATGTATTTATTTTTGTCTTTCTTCCACTGCGATGTCAGTAACTTCAGGGCAGAGATTTTGCCTGCTGTGTTCACAACTGTGCCAGCACATGGTTGACCTTGAAGAACAGTCCTGGAGTAAATGAATACATGGATGAAAAGTGGGAAAAGAGAGAGCACTTCTGATATAGGTCAGCAGAGCCAGATCATACAGGGCCTGGTAGACCAGGATGGGGAGTTTGCATTTTGTTCTAATTTTAATGCAGAGCCATACAGTGTCTAAGCAGAAGAGTGACCCAATCTGTTATTTTTAGGATGATCACTCAGTTGAACTTCCAGGGCCTAGAACTTGATGTTATGATTGACAGGATGCACATCACTTTTTGAAGAAACCCATTTCATTGCGGAAAGTCTTTAATTATTAAACATTAGGGCAGGCACCGTGGCTCACACCTCTTAATCCCAGCACTTTAGAAGGCAGAGACAGGCAGATTACTTGAGCTCAGAAGTTCAAGACCAGGTGAGGAACATGGTGAAACCTATATTTACAAAAAAGTACAAAAATTAGCCCGGCATGGTGGCAAGCACCTGTAGCCCCAACTACTTGGGGTGGGGGCTGAGGCAGGAGGATCATTTGAACCCCAGAAGTCGACGCTGCAGTGAACTGAGATTGTGCCACTGTACTCCAGCCTGGAGGACAAAGTGAGACCCTGTCTCAAAAAAAAAAAAAAAAAAAGAAAACAAAAACAAAAAAAACCATTTTTTTTTCACACATTGAATCTTTCTTTCTTCTCTATAACTGATACCCATTAACCCAAAGTCTGTGCTCAAAACACACTGAAAACAAGTTTAAAACTCCTTCCACATAATGGTTTTTGAAATATTTGGAGCCTTTTAGTCTTCTCCGGGTGGGCTTTCATGGTACTTTGACTTATTATCCGGTTACATGACTTTCAGAGTTTTCATTGTCTTTCAGAGAGGCCTGGTTTTTCAGTATGCTCCTGAAGAACTGCCAAACTTTGGTCTGACCAACACAGGACAAAGCAGTAATTGTGTTTAAGACTGGAGTTTTCTGTGTCTGAACATAGCCTAATTCAATTACACTTCAGCTGTGTCACTAGCGGGTCAGGCTAAATTTGTGGTTGATGGAAACATCTGGAACTTCTTCAAGCTGATGCTGCTTCCTCCTCCACTTCACCTGCATGCTGGGATTTGCACTGATCTCGTGAAATGTATCCTGTGGTTTCTGGCTGAAGTAGTAAGGTTTTCGAGATAAACTCTGTCTGTGTTCTCTCAGTTGTGTAACATCTGAAAATTTGTAGTTTTATTCTTACTTTTTTTTTTTTTTTTTTTTGAGATGGGGTCTTGCTCTGTCATCCAGGCTGGAGTGCAATGGCGCCATCTCAGCTCCTCACTGCAACCTCTGCCTCCCAGGTTTAAGCAGTTCTTTGCCTCAGCCTCCCAAGTAGCTGGGATTACAGGTGCCCACCACCACATCCAGCTAATTTTTGTAGTTTTAGTAGAGACAGGGTTTCAGCATCTTGGCCAGGCTAATCTTGAACTCCTGACCTTGTGATCCACATGCCTCGGCCTCTGAAAGTGCTGAGATTACAGGTGTGAGCCACCATGCCTGGCCGTTCTTATTCTTTATCCATTTTGTTGAAGATATTTAACAGAATAGGGCTGAGGAAAGAATTCTATAGTCTCTTTTTTTTTTACACGGAGTCTCAATCTGTTGCCCAGGATGGTGTGCAGTGGTGTGATCTCAGTTTACTGCAACCTCCACCTCCTGGGTTCAAGAGATTCTTATGCCTCGGCCTCCCAAGTAGCTGGCATTACAGGCATGCACCACTACACCCAGTTATTTTTTTGCATTTTTAGTAGAGATGGGGTTTTATAATGTTGGCCAGGCTGGTCTTGAACTCCTGTCCTCAGATGGTCCGCCCGCCTTGGCCTCCCAAAGTGCTGGGATTATAGGCGTGAGCTGCCGCACCCAGCCTGTTGACTTATTCTTGAATTTTTTTCTTTTTCTTTTTCTTTTCCAAGACAGAGTCTTACTCTGTTGCCCAGGCTGGAGTGCAGTGGCACGATCTCTGCTTACTGCAACCTCTGCCTCCCAGGTTCAAGCAATTCTCTTGCCTCAGCCTCCCGAGTAGCTGGGATTACTGGCATGCGCCACCACACCTGGCTAATTTTTGTATTTTTAGTAGAGATGGGATTTCACCATCTTGGGCAGGCTGGTCTCAAACTCCTGACCTCAGGTGATCCCCCCATCTCGGCCTCCCAAAGAGCTGGGATTACAGGCATGAGCCAGTGCGCCTGGCCTGAAATTTTTTCTTAACTGTCAGCTTTTAAAATAATGAACTGTGGGGTAGAGGAGTATATTCGTGTGTATGTAGTGTGAGGTTCCTTAGCTGTGGGATATTGGCAGACAGATAAAAGTGAAGATTTTCGAACAGAGCAAGTAGATGAAGGGGACGTGCCATGTTGAAGAAAATTAATGAGGGAACACATAGAAACAAAGGGGAAAGCACAGATATCCTTGACAGGTTAAATAATAAGCTGAATTTCTTTTGATCTAGGAGACAAGGGCAGTCATCTGTCAAACTCCTTGATGTATTTGTGCTTGTTCACATATCTAGACATTCTGAACCCAGAAAATCTGAGGCAGGTCTCAGTTAATTTAGAAAGTTGATTTTGCCAAGGTTGAGGACGTGCCCATGACACAGCCTCGGGAGGCCCTGATGACATGTACCCAAGGTGGTCGGGGCACAGCTTGGACTTATATATTGTAGGGAGACAAGAGACATTCATCACTTTATCTAAGAAGTACATTGGTTGGGTCTGGAAAGGCAGGACAACTTGAAGCAAAGGCAGGAAGACTCAAAGCAGACAAGTTACATTCTTTTGAGTTTCTGATTAGTTTCTTCCAAAGGAGGCAATCAGATATGCATCTATCTCAGTGAGCAGAGGGGTGACTTTGAATAGAATGGGGGGCAGGTTTGCCCTAAGCAGTTTCCAGCGTGAGGTTTCCTTAGTGACTTTGGGGGCCGAAGATATTTTCCTTTCACAATATCATAAGACCGCTTCTTAAGATCCATGATCCTCTCAAAGAGGACAGTATGAATCAACATCAGTGGGTGTTCGTACTCACTTTAAACTAAAGATTTAGGCCAGGTGGCTCAAGCCTGTAATCCCAGCATTTTGGGAGGCTGAGGCTGGCAGATTGCTTGAGGCCAGGAGTTCAAGACCAGCCTGGGAAACATAGCAAAACCCAGTTTCTACAAAACAAAAAACAAACAAACAAACAAACAAACAAAAAAAAAACAAACCCAAAATTAGCCGGGCATAGTGGCTTGCACCTGTAGTCCCAGCTACTTGGGAGGTTGAGGTGGGAGGATCACTTGAGTTTGGGAGGTTGAGGATAAAGTGAGTGGAGATCATCCCACTGTACTCCAGCCTGGGTGACAGAGTGAGACCCTGTTTCAAAAATAAATACAAATAAATAAATTTAAAGATTTAAGCTTAAGACCGGGTGCAGTGGCTCACACCTGTAATCCCAGAACTTTGGGAGGCCGACTGGGTGTATCACAAGGTCAGAAGTTTGAGACCAGCCTGACCAACATGGTGAAACCCCGTCTCTACTAAAAATACAAAAATTAGCTGGGTGTGGTAGGGAATGCCTGTAATCCCAGCTACTTGGGAGGCTGAGGTTGGAGAATCATTTTAATCTGGGAGGCAGAGGTTGCAGTGAGCCGAGATCACGTCACTGCACTCCAGCCTGGGTGACAGAGCGAGATTCTATCAAAAAAAAAAAGATTTAAGCTTAAAACAAAAAGCGATAGATGATATTTGTGGGAGACATTCGTACCTCTACTCTTTTAAAAAATAATGAATCATTCTCCAAGTCCTCATTTTACTTTCATATAATCTAGACCTATGGCAGCTAATAAACCTCTGTGGAGTTTGGGTGTTTCATGTCATAGCTATTGAGCAGAACTTTTCATATACAGTTTGTACAAGCAGCCCTCAAATCATTTAGAAGTACCATATCCCAATCCACAGTTCTGTATCTTACTCTCAAGGACACCAGTAGATAACTCATCAAATGCTTTGCTAAAAGAGGGATATACATTATAGCTAAAGTGTTTCCCCTTTTCTACTAACCTAATAACAATGTCAAAAAACATAACTGGATTTAATTTGTTGAAACCTTCAAATGTTTGAAGAGAGTTGATGTTATTTTTCAGTTATTATTTCCCATTCACCTACATACCCATAAACAATTCGTTTAACAATTCATACCATTGAGCTGTGAATTTATGCCAAACTTACTGAGGCTTGGCTGTCAGAATCTATTGCTTTTCCTCCTGTGTCTTCAGGCATCTTTCCTGTTCATCATTTTTAAAAATCAGTTTTTTTCTCCCATGATGAAATAATACAAACACATTACGTAAAATTTGGAAATAGAGAAAACAAGAAAAAAATCTCCTTCTAACTCAAATACTCAATATTTTGGTACACTAACTTCCAGCATTTTTTCTAGATATATTATTTTTTAAAAAATTTTAGGCTAGGCGTGGTGGCTCATGCCTGTAATTCCATCACTTTGGGAGGCCAAGGTGGGCGGATCACAAGGTCAAGAGATTGAGACCATCCTGGTCAACATAGTGAAACCACATCTCTACTAAAAATACAAAAATTAGCTGGACATGGTGGTGCACACCTGTAGTTTCAGCTACTTGGGAGGCTGAGGCAGGAGAATCTGTTGAACCAGGGAGGCGGAGGTTACAATGAGCCGAGATTGCGCCACTGCACTCCAGCCTGGCAAGAGAGAGAGAGACTCCATCTCAAAAAAAAAAAATAAAAAAAAAATAAAAAAATTATATATATATGTAATATATATATATATTTATATTTATATTTATATTAAGTTCCAGGGTACATGTGCAGAATGTGCAGGTTTGTGTATGTGGGTATATATTCTTAACAGTATCACATGTTGTACACGTATTTTTTTTTAAATTGAGACAGGTTTTAGCTCTGTTGCCCAGGCTGGAGTGCAGTGGTATGATCTCAGCTCACTGCAACCTCTGCCTCTGGGTTCGAGTGATCCTCCTGCCTCAGCCTCATGAGTAGCTGGGACTACAGGCATGTGCCACCATGCCTGGCTAATTTTTGTATTTTTGGTAGAGATGGGATTTCACTATGTTGCCCAGGCTGGTCTCAAACCCTTGAGTTCAAGTGATCTGTCTTCCTCCCAAAGGGCTGGGATTATAGGCATGAGCCACCTCACCCAGCCAATTATACATGAATTTTATTTTATTTATTTATTTATTTTTTGAGACAGAGTCTTGCTCTGTCGCCGAGGCTGGAGTGCAGTGGCCGGATCTCAGTTCACTGCAAGCTCCGCCTCCCAGGTTTACGCCATTCTCCTGCCTCAGCCTCCCAAGTAGCTGGGACTACAGGCGCCTGCCACCTCGCCCAGCTAATTTTTTGTATTTTTTTTAGTAGAGACAGGGTTTCACCGTGTTAGCCAGGATGGTCTCGATCTCCTGACCTCATGATCCGCCCGTCTTGGCCTCTCAAAGTGCTGGGATTACAGGCTTGAGCCACCGCGCCCGGCCTGTACATGAATTTTAATATAAAATTTTCATGTTATTAGGTTGTCCTCCTTACCAACCTATATTGTAAAGATTGTTGATAGTGAAGTTCCCAGGGTCACAATTACACGTTTTAACAACGTGAGATATATTTTCCTGGGTTTCTAGGCCCTAAATTCATTTTGGACAGCTAGTTTCTTATATTATGTTCTAGCTGGACTTTTATTCCATCTTCATGATGTCTGATTTGTTTTTCTAAGACCAGCCGAGCGAGCGCAAAAGAACCAGCGGGTAGGCAAGTGTAGGAGCAAAACTGCACATTTATTTTGGTCACTTAAGGTGTGGGGAAGAGGTCTCTTGGCCTCCGGCAAAGAAGGCCGACAGAGTCCCCCCTGGTGAAGCTCTCGGACAGAGTTCCGGCAGTCCCGACATCCCGACAGGAGTGGGGCTGGGAAGTCCGCGTGGGACCCTGGACGAGAGCAGCTTTTCTAGGAGTGGGAGGGCAATAGGCAGGGCACGGGCGTGTCGGGGGGCATTCCGCAGGTGCGACCAGGTAAATCTTGGTCTCTTCAGATTGACGTCACCTGGCGCATGCCCAGTTGATCTGCACCTTCCCAGGCGCCGGCTGCATTTTCACACGCGCGGGAAGAGTTGGTGGTGAAGAAGAACCTGGAAGTGCACCATCTTGCCTCCGTTCGTCCAAACAGTCCAACCTTTTATTGATAATAGTGATAAAGGGGTGCCGTGGTCTGTCTGGCTACTTCCTGCTATTAAGGGGCGTTGTTAAGGTTGAGGCCTATGGTTGGTATTTGGATGCACGGATGAAAAATAAAATAAGGCACAGTATTAGTATAGGAATGAGGAATGGAAGCATTTGTTGGAATATGGGCAAAACCCAGAAGGATGGTCCTGGCAAAGTTGGGGAGTATGAGATAGTTAAGAAAATTTAGTAAGTTTGAGGTGAGTGGGGGGAAAGCCAAACTGATTTCTCGGCCTAGTAAGGGGGTAGGGCATGAGGGTATAATAAGGAACGAATGTGCAAAGTAGTTGTTGGCCAGGCAGCAATTAAGGAGTGGAGTTTTTCGTGGAGTGGATGTCTTTCCGCTTACTCCTACCTCAGAGATATTGGATGGAAGGCTAGGTCCAGAGAAGGACGGCAAAACAGAATAGGTAGCCTCACTGTTGATTGAAAAATTAATTGTCTTACCCGCTACCAGGAGAGTTACCCGCGGCTCGGCCAGAGTGATGGGGGTCCCCGAGTCTCGGCACCTTCAGTTGTCATCGTCCAGTTGTAGGAGCTGGAAGGAGCTCCCAGGATCCTGGGAAAGGGGGTCATGTGGAGACACAGCACCTGTTCTCAGGGTGGGGCAATCAGACTTCCAGTGTCCTCCCTGCTGGCAAGCAGGGCAGGGGGTTGCTGGTGGACGAGGGTTAGGACATTCACTGGCCTAATGTCCTGATGCCTTGCACTTATAGCAAGGCTGCGTTGGGGCTCGGGGACCTTGCGGACACCTGTTGGCATAGTGTCCTGCCTTGCCGCACTTATAGCAGGCAGGCTCCTTTCGTGGCCTTGGAGTCTGTGGGGTATGCGCTCTCTGGCCTGGGGTTACGACTGGGCTGTAAAGCCGCTGCTAGGAGCTGTAACTTCTGTTCAAGGTGAGCCTGTCGTCTCCTCTCTGGAGTTATAGACCTTAAAGGCTAATTTAACTAGGTCTTGTATTGGTGTCTGAGGACCATCCTCTACCTTTTGAAGTTTTTTACGAATGTCAGGAGCTGATTGAGAAATGAAATAAGACGCCAAAATGGTGACCCCTGTGGGGGAGGCCGGATCTAACTGGGTATACTGGGTTAGAACCTCAGTCAGTTTAGGGTAGAGGTTAGGATAACCTGGAGGTCATGCCAAGTTAAGTCATAGGCCTGACAAAGGTATCTAAATTCCTTTATGTATATGGTAGGATTAGCTGAGAAATCACCTAAACCCTTCTCAATTTTGGAAAGATCGGCCAATGAAAAAGGGACATGTACTCTGACTACCCCCTCCGCCCCAGCCACCTCTCGCAAAGGTGCTAACACTGTAGGAGGGTGTGGGCAGAGATAGGGGACTCAAGACAGCCAGTTGGGGGCCCCGAAGGAGGCATGGGACCGAGTGGATTACTAGTAGATAAGGAGGAGGAAGGAGTCTGGATGGGGGGAGGAGGAGGAGTCTGGGCAGGAAGGGAGGGGGTGGAGAGAAGGAGGAGTATAGGGACAAGAGCTTAAGGCCCAAAAGCCTTGTACGTAATTAATTTCGGACCACTTGCCTAGCCGCTGGCAGAAATTGCTGAGGTCGATCACGCCACAGTGGAAAGGAAAATTAACCGCTTCCTCCTAAGGTCTTGTTCAAGCTGTAAGGTTTTTAAATTGGCTAGGAGGCACCCTAAGGGGGTGCTCTTTGGAAATTTGGACTGGGGGGGTTTCCCGTTTGTTTCCTCTT
>NC_045449.1:59902396-59908995 GCF_002776525.5 Piliocolobus tephrosceles | reverse complement strand
ACGTCTCCGTCCTGAACGGGTCTCCCGAGCCACTTGGTGGCTCAAAATGGACCTTGGACCTGCGCAGGATTTCTGGCCAAGGGAGGTAAAGAGGAGACAAGGGCACCTACCCCAGAGAGGCCGTGAGAGTGAGGGAAGCAGGTCTCAGGTCCTGGTCCGTCTGCGGTGTGGAAGCAGGAGGAGTTTCCTCAATCCTTAGAGGCCTGAGGAGGGGTCTCCTCTCGGGTCTTCGGCACCAACTGATTTGTTTTTCTAAGACCAGCCGAGCGAGCGCAAAAGAACCAGCGAGTAGTGAAGTGTAGGAGCAAAACTGCATATTTATTTTGGTCACTTAAGGTGTGGGGAAGAGGTCTCTTGGCCTCCGGCAAAGAAGGCCGACAGAGTCCCCTGGTGAAGCTCTCGGAGGGAGTTCCGGCAGTCACAACATCCCCACAGGAGTGGGGCTGGGAAGTCCGCGTGGGACCCTGGACGAGAGCGGCTTTTCTAGGAGTGGGAGGGCAATAGGCGGGGCATGGGCATGTGGTGGGGGGGCGTTCCGCAGGTGCGACCAGGTAAATCTTGGTCTCTTCGGATTGACGTCACCTGGCACATGCCCAGTTGATCTGCACCTTCCCAGGCGCCGGCTGCATTTTCGCACGCACGGGAAGAGTTGGTGGTGAAGAAGAACCCAGAAGTGCACCATCTTGCCTCCGTTCGTCCAAACAATGTCCATTTTAATTTTTCAGTGTGAGTGTAATTTCCTTTTTCTTTTTTTGCTAGATAGGTGTTTCAGTCTGTGTGGGTTGCTGTGAAGAACTATCTGAGACTAGAAAATTTACAGAGAAAAGAGTTTTTATTGGCTTATGGTTCTTCAGGCTGTTTACACAGCCAGCATTTGCTGGGCTTCTGGGGAGGCCTCCAGGAAATTTTATTCATGGAAGAAGGTGAAGAGGGAGCAGAGAGCAAGAGCAGGAGCTGGGAGGAGGTGCCACACACTTTTAAACAACCACATCTCAAGAGGACTCGCTCCCATGCACCAAGGAAATGGTGCTGCTTCATTTCTGAGAAATCTGCCCATAATCCATTCACCTCTCACCAGGTCACACCTTCAGCCCTGGGGATTACGCTTCATCATGAGATTTGGGGGCACAAATATTCAAACTCTACCAATAAGTCAGAAGAAAACTAACAATTAAATAATCAGTCTCTCTCTTCGTCAGCTTTTAACCTTATGTTATGTTTAGAAACTTCATCCTTGTAAGTGGGAATAAAAATTGGGCTAACCTTTCAGGAAGGCAACTAGGCAGTATGTTTGAAGATCCTTAAATAGGTTTTAGCCCTTGCTTAAATAATTCCACATCTAGGACTCTATCCTAAGGAAATAATTTATTCAAAAATTTTATAAAAGGGCCCAGTGCGGTGGCTCATGCCTGTAATCCCAGCACTTTGGGAGGCTGAGGCAGGTAGATCACTTGAGGTCAGGAGTTTATGACCAGCCTGGGCAACATAGGGAGACCCCATCTCTACAAAAACCAAAGAAATGAGAAATAAGGCTGGGCGTGGTGGCTCACGCTTATAATCCCAGCACATTGGGAGGCAGAGGCAGGCGGATTACTTGAGGCCAGGAGTTCGAGACCAGCCTGGACAATATGACAAAACCCTGTCTCTACCAAAAATACAAAAAATTAGCCAGACATGGTGGTGCAATGACCTGTAATCACGCCACTGCACTCCAGCCTGGGCGACAGAGTGAGACACTGTCAAAAACAACCAAACAAAAAACACCCAAATAAATAAATAAATAAATAAATAAATAAATAAATAATAGAAGCATTAATGGCACCTACGAGAAAATTCACCAGAGACTCAGAGCTGTGTAATATTCAAAGTACAGAAAATAGTCTCACTTTGGCAAGACAGAAAATGTATGTGGTAGAACCGTATTAGTTGAACTTGTCTTAGGTAAACATTGACATGCTAGATCAGTGGATCTTTATCCTTACTTCAATCCTACTTACCTGGACAATTGTTTTAAAAAGCACTATACCCAGAAATTACGAGTACTGGTATTTTTAACAAACAATTGGGAACATCTACTATGCAGCCAAGGATAAGAATAACTGCTCTAGATAAAAATAGAAATTGCAACATATGGATATTAGTTTTTTTCAAGGTAAAAGCTACCTATATTCAGAGGATCCCAGTGTCCACACGAAAATGTCCCAGTGCTGACTTAGGCCCATTATCCATTTCTAGACATATTTAATCATGCCCATTAAAGCCCTGTGGTACATTTATACCCCTTATAAATGCATATATGGTTCCTGACATATTTTATCATAAAGAGAAGGCATTTGAATCTTTTCTCTGAAATGTGGTTGGTAGATACTGACTAGAATTCCAACCCAGAAAGAGACAACATTGAAAATAGGTTTTTAAAAAAATAATCTAAACTGTTGCTAAATGTTTAATGTCATGGTCAAAGTCTCTGCTTGGGAAGTAAATAAGAAACTTTTTGAACGTATGATGCAATGTGGTTTCAGGAATACAAAAACCTTGGACTCTGAATCCAGGTCTCTATAGTTTAATTTACAAATTAGGGTAAGAAACGCTATAAAGTCATTAACAGTTTCAAAAGACGAGGTCCTATGTTACTTGTGAAAAAAATGTTGTTATTTTATATATTCTTAAATTCTCAGGTATTCTTGATCATGATTGTGTGTGTGTGTGTGTGTGTGTGTATGTGTGTATATATATATGGTTTTTTTTTTTTTTGAGATGGAGTTTCACTCTTGTTGCCTACGCTGGAGTGCAGTGGTGCGATCTCGGTTCACTGCAACCTCTGCCTCCTGGGTTCAAGCGATTCTCCTGTCTCAGCTTCCCTAGTAGCTGGGATTATAGGTGCCCGCCATTATACCCAGCTACTTTTTTGTATTTTTAGTAGAGATGGTGTTTCACCATGTTGGCCAGGCTGGTCTCGAACTCCTGGTCTCAAGTGATCTGCCTTCCTCGTCCTCCCAAAGTGCTGAGATTACAGGCATGAGCCACCACGCCCGGCTTGTTAAAATATGTTAATAGCATGTTAAGTGTAACATTAAACCCAAGAGTTGCCAATCTTTACTGGTGAGTATAAACCCTGAAAATACAAGACAGCCACTTGATTTGCCAAAATTCCATATATATTTTTTGTTAACAGTTTTTCCATTTGCTCTGCCAAATAAAATTTCAATGGTAAGTTTAAATGTGTCTTTAAAACTGTCATTTAACATTGGTTATCAGCTAGCTCCCCAGTTATTATCACAGGTTAGTTTTGGGAATGTGAACTGAAGTGCATGGAGGGAAGATAGATCAGTCAACTGATCAACCAGATGGTGCTACAGTTATGTGGACCAATGTATCACAAACTGGAAGGTGAAAATAATTGAAAGGTACAATTGCATCTTTTCTCCTCAAAGACTTCCTCATTAGGGCCATGTGTGTTTCTGGAAGAGTTTTAGGAATACCCTGTAGTTCTGAGACGTGTTCAAGTTCAGCCGGAGGCAGTGGCTCACACCTGTAATCTCAGCACTTTGGGAAGCTGAGGAAGGCGGATCACTTCAGTCCAAGAGTTCGAGACCAGCCTTGCCAACATGGCGAAACTCCAGCTCTACTAAAAATACAAAAATTAGCTGGGCGTGGTGGCCAGCTAATAAGAATCGTAATCCAAAAATTATGATTATTAATAAATTAATCATAATTATACTAATAATTTATTAATTATGCAGATTGCCATTCATTATCTTCATATTTAATTGTACAAACAGGGCAATTTTTGCCAGCCAAAGAGTAAACATCAAAGTTGTAATCACAAACACATGTAACAGCCCACAAAAGCCGTCAAACGAAGTCTGATTTAGTGGTTTCTCCACTTTCCTGTCACTGTTATTTTGCATAAGTTTTCAAAGCTCAGTAGCTGGCAAATAGGAGCTGAGTGTCAGTGATGGCAGGGGGATGGGGGCCAAGCTTGTATTCCTTTTTAGGGGGTAATGCAAATAAAATTCGAGGCCTCATATGATCCAGTTTGAAAATCACATCTCAATAAAAGGACTCTCAAGGAAACCACAAAAAGGGTCCTTCCTTCCTTCCTTCCTTCCTTCCTTCCTTCCTCCCTCCCTCCCTTCCTTCCTCCCTTCCTCTCTTCCTTCCTTCTCTTTCTTTCTCTTTTTCGTTATTTTTAAAATGATTTCAAATTACAAACATATAGAAAAGTTGTAAAAATAGAACAAAAACTTCCTTGTTCTCTTTACCCAGGGATCCTAGACCCTTCCATTCAAGTGTCACCAAATGCCCCTTGGGGCCCACGCTGTGCACCCACTTCTCATGTCCACCTGGGTTCCCTAAGTCTTTCTTTGCCTTTCTTGGCTTTTGCCCTTTTGAAGACGACAGGGCAGTCATTTTGAATAACGTCCTTCAATTTGTGTGTATACAGTGCCTTCTCATGACACAATCCAGGTTACTAAGCTTTTGGCAGGAATATCACAGAAGGGGTACTGTGTCCTTTTCATTGCATGCTCTGGGTGGGGGATATACATGCCAGTTTATCCCATTAGTGGTGACATTAATTTTGATTACTTAATTAAGATGGTGTCTGCCAGGTTCTTCCCCCATCTAAGTTTCTCTTTGTCTCCTTTATAATAAATAGTTATTTTATGTGGAGACATGTTTAAGGCTGTATGAACATTTCTCATCCTACTTGTATCCCCTGGTTCTAGCATCAATTGATATTTCTTTGCCAGAATTAAATATTTTCATAATTATTTCCAAATTACAATTTTCTAAGTCCAGTATTCCTACTATATTAATTGCTTGGCATTATACTCTAAGGAATAACTTTCTTATCTCTTCACATAATTGTTAATCTGTTTATTACTATCACTGTGGACTCACTGATTCCTATTTTATTCAGTGGATTATGATCCATCACTATTATTACTTATTTGGACAAATTGTCACAGATTTGACCAGAGAAAGCACCCCCCCAAGTTTTTTTTTTTTTTAGACGGAATCTCACTCTGTCACCCAGGGTGGAGTTCAGTGTCACGATCTTGGCTCACTGCAACCTCTGCCTCCTGGGTTCAAGCGATTCCCCTGCCTCAGCCTCCTACCTGGGATAACAGGTACATGCTACCACACCCCACTAATTTTTGTATTTTATTTTATTTTTTAAAATTTATTTTATTTACTTATTTTTGAGACAGAGTCTAGCTCTGTTGCCCAGGCTGGAGTGCAGTGGCACGATCTTGGCTCACTGCAAGCTCTGCCTCCTGGGTTCATGCCATTCTCCTGCCTCAGCCTCCTGAGTAGCTGGGACTACAGGCGCCCGCCATGATAGCCTGGCTAATTTTTTTGTAGTTTTGGTAGAGACGGGGTTTCACCGTGTTAGCCAGGATGGTCTCGATCTCCTGACCTCGTGATCTGACCGTCTCGGCCTCCCAAAGTGCTGGAATTACAGGCGTGAGCCACCGCGCCCGGCCTAATTTTTGTATTTTTAGTAGAGATGGGATTTCACCATGTTGGCCAGGCTGGTCTCAAACTCCTGACCACAAGTGATCCAACCACCTTGGCCTCCTGAACTGCTGGGATTACAGGTGTAAGCCACCACGCCCGGTCAAGAGAGCCCCTTTCAAATGGCTTCTCTGTCCTTTGGACATGTCCCTATCATTCTCTGAGCATTACGTAAGTTGCTCAAGATGGTGTTCCAGGCTCATCTTGTACTTTTCCCTGACCCACTTCAAGAATCAGCCAATTTTCCAAGGAGCTTTGGTGCCTTTCGATGGTGAATTGCATTTATTTATTTAGACAGTGTCTCACTCTGTTGCCCAGACTGGAGTGCAGTGTTGCAATCTCACTGGCTCACTGCAACCCCTGCCTCCTGGGTTCAAGTGGATTATCTTGCCTCAGCCTCCCGAGTAGCTGGGATTATAGGCACCTGCCATCACGCCTGGCTAGGTTTTGTAGTTTTTGTAGAGACAGGGTTTCACCATGTTGGCTAGGCTGGTCTTGAACTCCTGACCTCAAGCGATCTTTCTTCCCAAAGTGCTGGGATTACAGGCATTAGCCACCATGCCTGGCCAAGAATTGCATTTAGCAACGAAGATTTAGGCACTGTGTGTGCTCATTGCTCCTGGATGTACTGCTGCTCGCAGATTATCCTAGTGGACAGAACTAAGAATTATATGTATATTCAGGCATACATTCACACACAAGTACATACCATTATGTCTATATTCATTTCTGTGTCTATTTTTATATATGCACAATTTGTACTCTCTCCATTCAATCCAACACCTCAAAGTTTATGCTAACTTTCCTTCTTTCCACATCCTTACCTCTCTTAGTCAGTGAGAAACCTGACCCCCATTATCCTCAATATATTTGCTCGTTTGCTCAATCCTCTATATGCAGCTAAGCTTGTGATACCCTCACGCTGCCATTCTTACACAGATAAGCATGACTTTCCCCTTGAGGCCTTCCCTGTGACTTTTAGACTGAGTTAGGATGAAAAGAAGGAGGAAGGGAGGAAGGGAGGAAGGAAGGAAGGAAGGAAGGAAGGAAGGAAGGAAGGAAGGAAGGAAGGAAGG
>NC_045449.1:59897178-59902386 GCF_002776525.5 Piliocolobus tephrosceles | reverse complement strand
AGGAAGGAAGGAAGGAAGGAAGGAAGGAAGGAAGGAAGGAAGGAAGGGAGGGAGAGAGGGAAAAAGGAGGGAAGGAAGGAGAAAGGAGGGAGGGAAGGAAAGAGAAGGGAGGGAGGGAGGCAAGTAGGAGGAAAGGAGTGCCTTGTTTTCCAATTGAAGCATAATTAAGTAAACCCGCAGATCTTAAATATTTGGCTTGATGGCTTTTGAAAATTGCATGTAGCCAAGTAACAACCACCTAAAATAGAATATAAACTATTTCGACACCCCCACCCCAAGTTTCCTAATGCAAGGGAGCCCATCCACCAGGAAACATCATTAAAAACGCTTCCTGTCCTCTCCTCTCAATATGGAGCACTCAGTTTGTAGCTGTTGCTGAAAACATTCTCTTCTCAATTTTAACCTTTTCTCAAATTTTCTTTAACTGATGCCCAACCTGTTTGGTTTCTCTCTCCTTTTCCCCATCTATTTCAGATCTTACTACACAGAACGACTTGGCTCCTCCTGACTTCATTAGTTTTCTTTCTTCTTCACTAATCAAGGAGATTCTCCACAATAAAGCAGAACCTGGGAGTTTTCCAGAGAACAAGAAAGAATCTCCTTCCCCTTAGAAGGACAAATAGGGAAGGACCTCTGGTATTTCACATTAGTGGCAACACACTCTTCTTATCATAGAACATAATGTTCATTAGGAGTGTAATTTAAGAATCATCTGCCTGACAGATGGAGATTTCTCTAGCTGATGTGTCTCAGGGAACTTTAGACCTATGGATATAAACCAAGATCACCCAAATGACAGCAAGCAGAGGTTATTTATTCAGAGCTTGCTACAGCAAGGGAGACAGTCATTAACACTTGTGTTTGGCAGAGACTCAAAGTCAGGCTGAGGAGTGGGAAAGCTTTATAACAGAAAAAAGGAAAGGCTTCGGGTGTGCTCCAGTATGGGGAGGATGGAGGGAAACTAACTAGAAGTGGAATGTCCATGTGATTGGTTAGAGAAATATGTTTGGATTTCTGTGGTTGGCCTTAAGTTGGGCCAACTGGTATAGAGGTTGTGGGTTTGACTTTCTAGACTCGTTGCTACAGATGTGTGTGTCAGAGATCTATTTTCACATACAGCCTGGCGGTTGTCCATTTATATATCCATTTTTTTTAGAGCAAACGATGTAGAAGAGAACTAGGGAATCAAAGACAACCCCCTTCCCGAACCCTCTCAAGCAACAACATCAGCATTGGCCCATTCTCTTATCCTACTCAAGTTTTTTTTTCTTCTTTGAGTCTCAAGTTGTTAATTTCATATCAACATTCTAATTCCTGAAACAGATCTAGAAATCTGTCTAGACAGATCCAAGACATATTAAGAATGGATGAGCAGGACTTTGTATTGATTTGACATGAGAGAAGATAGAGAATTCAAGGATAGCTCTAAGGTCCTAACCGGAGCTATAGGAGCTTGTGAGAGAGGATGTTGAAGTCAGTTTTTAGGGAATTAAAGTTGTAAGTGCTTCCTGAAGATGTCCTGTATAATTATACATCTGAAAACTGGAACATCATTTTAGAGAGGTGGAGACAGAGAACAGAGAGTAGGTGTTTGTCCAAAGTTTATATGCCAAGGCTGTGAGTGAAACAGGAGCTTCGATCTTTTG
Organism: Piliocolobus tephrosceles; assembly: GCF_002776525.5. Classification (NCBI taxonomy): domain Eukaryota; kingdom Metazoa; phylum Chordata; class Mammalia; order Primates; family Cercopithecidae; genus Piliocolobus; species Piliocolobus tephrosceles. The sequence goes on along the minus strand of NC_045449.1, from coordinate 59,900,740 downwards.
GTGTTCCAACTACAACATACACAAAACAAAAGATGGACAATGAGAAGTCCAGGCAACCCAGGAAACACCAAGTTTCTGTCAAAAGCAATAATGAACTGTTTTGTGCCATTAACAAAAACGTTATGAAGACAGAAACCATCTCCCAAAGATTTCATAACAGAGCCACACAAGTGGAGAGTAAATGATTAAAGAATGTGGGTCTCAGAGTTCCATTCAAGTCATGATACTTTATCTTCTATTTACAAAGATAAAAGTACACCAGAAAATGGTTAATGTTTAAGCGCCTTCATATTTGGCTCTGTCTTTTTAGCAGAGGAAAACCACTTCGGTGGTACCAGTGTGAATCATCCACAATGATTTCTCCAGTGCTCATCTTCTTCTCGAGTTTTCTCTGCCATGTTGCTATTGCAGGACGGAGTAAGTACTTTTTGCTTTTGAAAAAATAATTAATATATCCAACCCCCTAGATATGTCAGGGATCAATAATAACTAGGCCGGGCGTGGTTGCTCACGCCTGTAATCTCAGCATTTTGGGAGGCCAAGGCGGGTGGATCACCTGAGGTCAGGATGAGCCTGGCCATGGTGAAACCCAGTCTCTACTAAAAATACAAAAATTAACCGGGCATCATGGCAGGCGCCTGTAGTCCCAGCTACTCCGGAGTCTGAGGCGGGAGAATCGCTTGAACCCGTGAGGCGGAGGTTGCAGTGAGCCGAGTTCCCACCATTGCACTCCAGCCTGGGCAACAAGAATGAAACTCAGTCTAAAATAATAATAATAACAATAACTAAATTCTTTTTTTTTTTTTTTTTTTGAGACGGAGTCTCGCTCTGTCTCGCAGGCTGGAGTGCGGTGGCTGGATCTCGGCTCACTGCAAGCTCCGCCTCCCGGGTTCCCGCCATTCTCCTGCCTCAGCCTCCGGAGTAGCTGGGACTACAGGCGCCCGCCACCGCGCCCGGCTAATTTTTTTGTATTTTTAGTAGAGATGGGGTTTCACCGTGTTAGCCAGGGTGGTCGTGATCTCCTGACCTCATGATCCACCCGCCTCGACCTCCCAAAGTGCTGGGATTACAGGTGTGAGCCACCGCGCCCGGCTGATAACTAAATTCTCTTTAGAGTGGATGCTGGAGAGACTGGACTGATACTGATTCTTTAATATTGCTATGTATAAAGCTCCTCTGTAAGATATGTAGCCAACTTAAGCCTCAGCTTACTGACTTGTAAAATGGGGATAATTATAATACCTCCTTCAAATGGTTGTTGAGGTGATTAGATGAGATAGTGTATATGAGGTATTTGGTGTGGAACTCGGTATACTTATAATTGGTAACAGTGCACACATTTTTCATGTGTGGGCTTAGCTGAACTTTAAAATGCAAATAGAGATTTGTTAACCATCTGCTTTGTGTCCTCTTTCAGCCTGTCCCAAGCCAGATGATTTACCCTTTTCCATAGTGGTCCCATTAAAAACATTCTATGAGCCAGGAGAGGAGATTACGTATTCCTGCAAGCCGGGCTATGTGTCCCGGGGAGGGATGAGACGGTTTATCTGCCCTCTCACAGGAATGTGGCCCATCAACACTCTGAAATGTACACGTAAGTCAGCACCTTCTCTCACGTTCTCTCCCCTCATTGGGATTCTGGGTATTTTGGGGGAATAAGCTACCTTGTCATGCTCAGAGTGCAGAGGGCCAGTAGACATTGCAGAAAGGCAGGTTGGAGAGAAATGAGAAGGTCTTGGGGAGTTCTCTCTGTGCAAAGAGAGTAAGGGTAATAGGTGCTATTGATAGAAGAGGAGAAGGTCATTGCCTGGAACTAGGGGAGGTTTAAAAATGAGATCTGGTGTGACAAAAGGAGAAAGAAACACTATAGAAATTAAAAGAATGGTGGAGAGGTTTTGAAATGTCAACTGATGCCAAAGAGACATTTGGAAAAACAAAATTTGAGGAATCCTCATATCTTTGGACTTCACCTGAAAATGAAAGCAGACTTAATAGTTACTGAAATGAATACAAATTTCATCTACATTGTGTATATATCATATTGGAATAAAATACAAGAAAGTATGTGAAATTAAATTAATAATATAATGTAAAACATATAAATCTCACTATGGCTTTATTGTAAATGGTTGCTTTTATTTATTTCTTAGAACATGGTTCTATGACATCATGCTAGCATTATTCTTTACAGTCAAGTATCGTGCAATCAACCAGATTGAATTTATGGTTCAATTATGCGTAGAAGTTAAGCAGTAAAAATAGATATATGGACCTATCTGGGCTCTGGTGATTTTGGTTATGCAAACAGGACCTTTGTTAAAGTTATGCATGCTCATGCAAGTTGATTTTACTATGCTATTTGTTTAAAGAGTCTAAACATAATTTTTAATAAAAAGCCACTTTAACATCATTAGGATAAATTTTTCTTTAAGTCAGGGCCAGGTGTGGTGGCTCACGCCTGTAATCCCAGCACTTTGGGAGGCTGAGGTGGGTGGAGCACCTGAGGTCAGGAGTTCAAGACCAGCCTGGCCAACATGGTGAAACTCCGTCTCTACTAAAAGTACAAAAATTAACTGGACGTGGTGGCACACGCCTGTAATCCCAGCTATTCATGAGGCTGAGGCAGAAGAATCACTTGAACCTGGGAGGCAGAGGTTGTAGTGAGCCAAGATGATTGTGCCACTGCACTCCAGCCTGAGCAACAGAGTAAGACTCTGTCTCAAAAAAAAAAGAAGAAAAAAAAAAAAAATCAGCTATAACTCTGGAACACTTAAAATTTCATTTTTTAAAATTTTCCATGCATATAGTTTTGCATTTTTGCAGAGTAATGCAATTTTGTATGTTTCTATTTTCATCAGCATATCATAACAATTGTATCTCCACAAATTTCACAATTCATATTTATTAATAGTTCAACTGTTGATTTACTGTGATTAATTAAAACAGTCCCCTGATAGTGAACCCTTAGACTGTCCAATTTTTTTTTTTTTTGGAGACGGTGTCTCACTCTGTTGCCCAGTGCAGTGGTGCCATCTTGGCTCACCGCAACCTCTGCCTCCTGGGTTCAAGCTATTCTTCTGCCTCAGCCTCCAGAGTAGCTGGGACTACAGGTGCCCACCATCACGCCTGACTAATTTTTGTATTTTTAGTAGAGATGGGGTTTCACCATGTTGGCCAGGCTGGTCTCAAATTCCTGACCTCAAGTGATCCACCCTCCTCCGCCTCCCAGAGTGCTGGGATTACAGGCATGAGCCACTGCTCCCCACCCGTCCAAATTTCATTATTAGGAGAAACAGTGTAATGAACATTTTGGTACATATATCATTTGTCTTATATTGAATTGCTTTCTTAGAATAGTTACCACCACTGTAATCCCAGCACTTTGGGAGGCCGAGACGGGCAGATCACGAGGTCAGGAGATCGAGACCATCCTGGCTAACACGGTGAAACCCCGTCTCTACTAAAAAATACAAAAAAACTAGCCGGGCGAGGTGGCGGGCGCCTGTAGTCCCAGCTACTCGGGAGGCTGAGGTAGGAGAATGGCGTAAACCCGGGAGGCTGA
>NC_045449.1:59856204-59896778 GCF_002776525.5 Piliocolobus tephrosceles | reverse complement strand
TTCCTTCCTTCCTTCCTTCCTTCCTTCCTTCCTTCCTTCCTTCCTTCTTTCTTTCCCTACTTTCTTTCCCTTTCTTTTCTTTCTTTCTTTCTTTCTTTCTTTCTTTCTTTCTTTCTTTCTTTCTTTCTTTCTTTCTTTCTTTCTTTCTTTCTTTCTTTCTTTCTTTCTTTCTTTCTTCTTTTCTTTTCCTTCCTTCCTTCCTTCTTTTTTCTTTTCTTTTTTACAGGATCTTGCTCTGTCGCTTAGGCTAGAGTGCAGTGGCATAACCATGGCTCACTGCAGCCTCGACCTCCCGGGTTGAATCCTTTTGAATCCTTCCTTCTCCCTCTACCTCTCGAGTAGCTGGGACTATAGGCACACACCACCATGGCCTGGTGATTTTTTATAGACACGGGCTTTGCCACATTGCCCAGACTCAAACTGAGGCTCAAGTGATCCGCCCATCTCGGCCTCTCAAAGTGCTGGGATTACAGGCATGAGCCAAAGTACCCAGTCAGAATGTTATATTTTCATTGGAAATAGACTGCATTGTTTTTATTCATTGGTGTCAGTAGGCTGTAAGAAAATGAATAGTGAAGATTACTCAGTTTGGTTCACTTTTGTCATCCTGAAAAAGAGATAGTTCTTTGCTTTATATAAGAAGCAGCAATCTTGGCCAACTCTTTAAAGATGAGGGATTAAGGGATTTGGCTTCTCCACTCACCAGCTGTGGAATCCTGCAGTGATTCATCTGCGTCATTGGTTGGGAGACTCCATGAGCCATAGATGAGTGCTAAGATCGTCAGGAAGACAGCATTATACAATGGAAAAGAAGTCAATAGCATTAATATGAAGCAATGCTCAATGGAGAAGATATCTGAGATGTCAGTGATGGATTATTTTACTCCTTGATAGATTGAATTTTCCTTTTGCAGGTTTTATCTGAATGGTGCTAATTCTGCCAAGTGCACTGAGGAAGGACAATGGAGCCCAGGGATACCTGTCTGTGCTCGTAAGTCTATGGGGAAGGTGATCAGCTGGTTTGCCCAGAACCTTCCTGGTTTTAGCACTCCAAGTCTCACATCTGCAACCTCTTCAGTCGCAGCTCAATGAGATGAGTGGTCACCCTTGTGGGGGATATTCATCCTGGTATCTTGCTGTAGAAGATGAAACAACCACTTTCCCATCTGTCATTTCATAAAATGACAGAAGGGAAGCATTTTACTCACGAACACATTCTGTATTCTCCACCTGGTGGTCATTACTCTATCCAAGCCAGTTATTGCTGGGTGTGTTGACTCCAGTGTTCTCATAGTGCTTTGGAAGAGGCTTGGATATGTGTGGCATTGGTCTATCAGGGGCTGTCACCACTTAACTAGGGGAACTTCTGCAAACAGTGAGATCAAACAAACATCTTCCTCCCACTCTGGAACTTCATTCATTCATTTATTCACTTATTTGGTAAACATGAAATGAGGATCTATTGCATGCTGGATCCTCTTGTTAGCACTGAGGCTGCAAGGACAAAGGAGGCAGCTCTGCCTTCAGAGAGTAAGCCTAGTGACAGGCGAGACGCAGAGGAAAGTCACCCTCACAGTAAGCTAAGAGCCCATCATAGGGGCTTGCATCCTAGGAGCTGACTGGCATTCTTCTAAAAAGCACTGATGTTTTTTCAGAGGACCCTCAGCCAAGCTGTCAGAGTCATCTCCGGGCTTTGCTTATGTAGGCAAGGGCATTCTTATGTTCCCCAACTTGTGATTTATACATCTTTGACCAGGAGGCCCAGGCATTACAATACTAGTTATAGTTCTTTAACATGTCAGTACGTCTGTCCTTAGCAAAAGCAAGTGGAGGCTGGGTGTAGTGGCTCACGCCTGTAATCCCAGCACTTTGGGAGCTCGAGGAGGGTGGATCACCTGAGGTCAGGAGTTCAAGACTAGCCTGACCAACATGGAGAAACTCTGTCTCTACTAAAAAATATAAAATTAGCTGGGCATGGTGGCACATGCCTGTAATCCCAGCCAGTTGGGAGGCTGAGGCAAGAGAGTCACTTGAACCTGGGCGGCAGAGGTTGTGGTGAGCCAAGATCGCGCCATGCCATTGCACTCCAGCCTGGGCAACAAGAGTGAAACTCCTCCTCCTCCTCCTCAAAAAAAAAAAAAAAAAAAAGCAAGTGGAAAGTACAGCAATTTCAAATAAATAATTGTTTAAGAAAAGCTGAACAAACAAAAACAAAAGTTTTTAAAGGATACATTAAGTAAAAATTTTCACTCAGCAGTAGGAATCACCATGGTTCCTGTAGTTTTAATTTAAAACAGATTTATACTGATTATGTAAATTTGCTTCTTTATTTAGAGACAGCGTCTTGCTCGGTTGCCCAGGCTGGAGTGTAGTGGTGTGATCACAGCTCACTGTAACTTCAAACTCCTGGGGCGAAGCGATCCTTTCAGTCTCCTGAGCAGCTGAGATTATAGATGAGCGTCACCAGATCTGGCTAATTTAAAAACATTTTTGTAGAGACAGGGTCTTGCTCTGTTGCCCAGACTGGTCTTGAACTCTAGGTTTCAAGCAACCTTCCTGCCTCAGCCTCTCAGAGCTCTGGGATTACAGGCGTGAGCCACGGTGCCTAGCCATAAACTCACTTTCCAAAAGGGTTATAGAGAGAAAGACTACTTTAGCTTTAATCTAATTTAAATGAGTATTTCTCATACTTCAATGCACATATGAATCTTCTGGGCATCTTGTTAAAATATAGATTCTGATTCAGGCACCTGTGGTGGAGTCTGAGCTTCTGCATTTCCAACAAGCTATTTTCCAGGCTATGCCCGTGCTGCTATAGCCCCTGGACCACACTTTGAGCAGCAGGGGTCCAGCGAATTCAAGGTAAATCATATTTTGGTCAACACCATCTTCTTTCATGCCAGTATAACTTGCTGAAGCTCCATAGTACTCAGGTCAGGGTGACAAGCCACTACTATCTCTCTGGGTTCCTGAAGCTACTTGGGTAAGCTCCATCCATACCAAGAGTCCAAAAGCAAGGAGGTATTCAAGAGAAACAGACTGAACTGGTAATGGAACTCATTCCCAAACAACTATGTACAAAGTTGCTGTCATCAGCCATTATTTTAGGATGGTCCCTCAGCACTGAGGGACAAATTCTGCCTTCCAGAAGCATCTTCCAAGGTAGTATTTGAATAAAAGATTTTATAAAGCCTAACCATTGCGTTGTTGCAAAAGACAAATTATTGGTGGCAAGACTTAAATTTCCTTCATTTTTTGGTGTTTTGACTGGTTTGGACATCTGATTTGAGGGTCATATTTTCTTTTCTTTTTTCTTTATTTTTCTTTCTTGCTTTTTTTTTTTCTGAGACAGAGTCTCTCTCTCTGTTTCCCAGGCTGGAGTGCAGTGGTGCGATTTTGGCTCACTGCAACCTCCGCCTCCCAGGTTCAAGTGATTCTCCTGCCTCAGCCTCTGGAGTAGCTGGGACCACAGCACACACCTCCATGCCTGGCTCATTTTTGTATTTCTGGTAGAGGCAGGGTTTCACCATGTTGGCCAGGCTGGTCTGAAATTCCTGACCTCAAGTGATCTGCCCGCCTCAGCCTCCCAAAGTGTTGGGATCAAAGGCGTGAGCCGCTGTGCCCGGCAGTTCATGTTTTCCTATTACGCATCCACAGTTGAGTATTTTTACCCTGGTAATTTGATCAGTTTGCATTTTCTCAAGTTTATCCTTAGAGTGTTTTTTTCTTTCTGGAAAGAGTATATTTAAAAGCCTGAACTATTTTCATAGAAATGATAGTTCTTTCTTTTCCTAGCCATCACCTGCCCTCCACCATCCATACCTATGTTTGCAACACTTCGTGTTTATAAGCCATCAGCTGGAAACAATTCGCTCTATCAGGACACAGCAGTTTTTGAATGTTTGCCACAACACGCGATGTTTGGAAATGATACAATTACCTGCACAACACATGGAAATTGGACTACGTTACCAGAATGCAGGGGTAAGTGCAATAAGACAAAATATGTATGGTAGGGCAAGATCCCATTTGTGATAGGTATTGAAAATTCTGACTATCATGGAATGTTTCCAGTGAACTCATTCAACAGCTGTTTATTGAGCATCTACCATATGCCAGGTAGTGTGCTGGGCACTGGGGATTCCAGGTGAATGAGACCTGGCTTCTGACCCAAGGGAATGACAAATCATGCAATTAACTGTCTGGAGCTGCCTGGGACCGCTTCCCATAGGTGGTGACCTTTGAAATAGGCCTTGAAGGAGGAGTAGAGAATGAGGAGAAGGCATACCTCACATCGGGGAGGCACGAAAGGCAGGATGTATCCGTGGACAGCTGAACATTTCAGCGAGGCTGGTAAAGTTCTTTTCTGGGTGAAGTTCGTGGGTTAAATTGGAGAGTCCTACGAGATGAAGGTAATGCCTGGGTTGCAGTCTGATTGTTATACATTTTAAAAATCTCTACCCAAGTTTAAGAATCACAGAAATATTTGATTTTTAAGAAATTATGGAAATTCTTTCTCCTTTAACTTGACCTGTCATTACTATCTTTAAGTTTGTCAGTTGCATAACAGATAAATTACAGAGTTTATCATGTGCACAAAGAGTTTTTTTTCGTTGTTTGTTTTGTTTTGTTTATTTTTGAGATAGAGTCTCACTCTGTCACCCAGGCTGGAGTGTAGTGGGGCGATTTTGGCTCACTGCGACCTCCACCTCCGAGGTTCAAGCGATTCTCGTGCCTCAGCCTTCCGAGTAGCTGGGACTACAGGCGCCCGCCACCACGCCCGGCTAATTTTTGTAATTTCAGTAGAGATGGAGTTTCACCCTGATCATCAGGCTAGTCTGAAATGCCTGACCTCAAGTGATCCGCCTGCGTCGGCCTCTCAAAGTGCTGGGATTATGGGTGTGAACCCCTGCTCCCGGCCAAGAGTTATTCTCATGACTATTAAGTTATCCAGTGGTAGATATTACAGATATCCAGTGAATGAGTCAAAACGTAAGTGATTTTCAGCATGGAGAAGCTACCAACAACAGTAGTAACTTGCACCCTTCTGGGCACTCAACTATGGGCCAGGCACTGGTCTCCTGCTACATATGTGTCATCTGACTTTATTCTCCCAAATCCTAAAAAGTAGGTTCCTTTTTTTTTTCAGTATTTCACCTAGATGTATCAACTGTTAATATGTTGTGACATTTTTCTCTCTGTTTCTCCATAGAAAGATCCTTTTTATTTCTTGCATCATCTGAAACTAAGTTGTATATATTATGACACTTGCCCATAAAAACTTCAGCATGAATATACTAAGAACAAGGACATTTTATATCATCACTTAATATGTTTTGGATTATTAACAATAATAATCCAAAGAATTCTAATAACATAAACAATTAACAACAATATCATGCAACATTTATCTCAGATGCAAATTTTCCCAGTTGACCCAGAAGTATCTCTTATACACAAATTTTGTTTTATGCAGGATCTAATCAAGAATCACATCTTTAATTTAGTTGTCATGTCTCTCTAGTCTCCTATAATAATAATCATTATTATTTTGAAATGCTGTCTCGCTCTGTCACCCAGGCTGGAGTGCAGTGGTGCGATTTCGGCTCACTGCAACCTCTACTTCCCAGGTTCGAGCAATTCTCCTGCCTCAGCCTCCCAAGTAGCTGGGATTATAGGCACTTGCCATCATGCCCGGCTAATTTTTGTCTTTTTGGTAGAGATGAGTTTCACCATGTTGGCCAGGCTGGTCTCAAAATCCTGAACTAAAAAGATCCACCCGCCTTGGACTCCCAAACTGCTGGGATTACAGGTGTGAGCCTAGTCTCCTATAATTAAGAATAAGCCCTTGTCTGTTTTGTTGTCTTTCATTGACATTTTTGAAGAGTACGGGCTAGTTGTCTTGTAGAATGTTCTGTAATGTGAACTTGATTGGTTATTAACGCATGATTAGATTCATGTTAAATATTATTGTTAAGAATACATTCTGCACTTTGGGAGGCCGAGGCAGGTGGATCACGGGGTCAGGAGTTCGAGACCAGCCTGGCCAATATGGTGAAACCCTGTCTGTACTAAAAATACAAAAATTAGCCGGGCTGGTGGCGGGTGCCTGTAATCCCAGCTGCTCAGGAGGTTGAGGCAGGAGAATCACTGGAACCCAGGAGGCGGAGGTTGCAGTGAGCTGAGATTGTGCCACTGCACTCCAGCCTGGGTGACAGAGTGAGACTCCATTTCAAAAAAAAAAAAAAAAATACATTCTGTCACATCAGGAGGCACGTAGTGTCAGCTGTTCCACCATTGGCCATGCTTAGCTTGATCCTTAGGTGAGGTGTGCTAGATCATCTTTTGGTAAAGGCACTGCTTTTTCTTTGGAATTAGTAAGCAACCTGTGGGTGATGCTTCGAAACCATGCGAATATCCACTGTCAGGCAGTCATCGTAGAATCCAATGGTGATCCTTGAATCTGTCAATTATGACATTGGTGGCTGAAAATGGTGACTTTCTAATTCTATCTTTCCTTCTACATTTATTCACCGGCTTCCCTCTATAGAGAAGAGCTTTCCCTCCATCCACCATTTTTTAGTATTATTATAGACACATGGATTCTTTTTTTTTTTTTTTTTCCAGTGGAGTCTCACTCTGTTGCCCAGGCTGGAGTGTAATGGTGCAATCTCAGCTCACTGCAACCTTCACCCCCAGGGTTTGAGTAATTCTCCTGCCTCAGCCTCCTGAGTAGCTGGGATTACAGGCGCATGCCACCACACCTGGCTAATTTTTGTTAGTAGAGATGGGATTTTGTCATGTTGGCCAGGCTGGTCTCGAACTCCTGACCTCAAGTGATGCGTCCACCTTAGCCTCCCAAAGTTCTGGGATTACCAAAGTGAGCCACTGTGTCTGGCCGCATGAATTCTTTTTTATTTAATGTGTGGCAGAACCAAAACTGAGCCAAGCAGTCTGACTCTGGAGTTTGTACCCTTAATTACCTCCTTAAACTACCTCTGAGAATATTGTGCTCCTGGCTCCAGCCTTGCTTTCCTTTCACTGCAGCTCATAAGGATGTGGGTTTGGGCCTCTGCTGTTGAGGATCTTAAGGAGGCCAGGAAGCAGCACCATTTTTCTCTGACATATTTCATGATGGCTTCTTGCATACTCTGAATTGAATAACAATAAGATTTACTATTTTAAAGCCAAATAATGGTGTACTAAGTGTGTATGGGGGCAGGGTTCAGTCTTTGCATTTTAATTTTATGGTTTGTTAGAAATAGACTTCGCTTTTCTTCTTTCAAACCCACTATCTTAGACTGTGTAAAGATGAAGTTTGCAGTAAATAATACCTTATGATTATATGGGAAAACCCGGAGAACTTAGTAAAGTCTCATTAATTTACTTTCAAAGTGTGGTTGTTTCTTTTTTAATATCCAGGGTACCATGAATATAAGAGGAGTGGGGACAGAATTAAGCACAAGGTAACTAAAAATTGCTTCCAGTTACAGGAACATACAGTGATTCAGTGGTGTGACAGAGACAAGAATGTAACTATTTCATGACTATTGGATAGCACTACTATTTATTACTAATATGTCTTATTGAATAAATGTTTTAGAAGTAAAATGCCCGTTCCCATTAAGACCAGACAATGGATTTGTGAACTATCCTGCAAAACCAGCACTTTATTACAAGGATAAAGCCACATTTGGCTGCCATGATGGATATTCCCTGGATGGCCCAGAAGAAATAGAATGTACCAAACTGGGAAACTGGTCTGCCATGCCAAGTTGTAAAGGTATGGAAATATAGGCGAGGTCCTAGAAGATCTCCGAATTGATACAGTGGGTCACCCTTACTTGCTATTTTCTTGTTCCAACACTTTTCCACTTATTGCTCAGACTTGCTAGGAAACTACTGGCAGGTGACTTCAGGACTCACATGTACATGGGAAGCCTCATGCTTAGGAAGCATGCTTGACCTTAAATAGGATGAAATCAACAGATCCTTTGTAAGCATTGGTGATATGGTGGGAGATCATATGGGCTTTCTTTATTAGCTTTTAAGTCTTTGCCTCTGAGCACCTTTTTTTTTTTTTTTTTTTTTTGAGATGGAGTCTTGTTCCGTCACCCAGGCTGGAGTACATTGGCACGATCTTGGCTCACTGCAACCTCTGCCTCCCAGGTTCAAGCGATTCTCCTACCTCAGCCTCCCGAGTAGCTGGGATTACAGGTGCCCACCACCAGGCCTGGCTAATTTTTGTATTTTTAATAGATACGGGGCTTTGCCATGTTGGCCAGGCTGATTTTGAACTCCTGACCTCAGGTGATCTGCCTGCCTCAGCCTTTATAGAAAAGAGCTTTTTTTCTGTCCACCATTTTTTAGTGTTGTTGTAGACGCATGGATTCTTTTTTTTTTTTGAGATGGAGTCTCACTGTGTTGCCTAGCTGGAGTGTAATGGTGGAATCCCAGTTCACTGCAACCTTCACCTCCCAGGTTCGAGTGATTACAGATGTGAGCCACCATGCCCACCTCTTTTTGTGCTCTGCCTAGCCAAGGCTCTTCTCATTGCAAAAACCAACCACACATTCAAGTTCAAGGAAATTGGGGATATTATAAGGAGGCAACAGGCAGGTCGATCACATGGGTATTGAAGATGAGGAAATGAAATAAAACTGATACTCTTGAAGATTGGAACTGAAAGGCAGGAACTATTCCTACTTTTTCCATATCTCAATGGCCTCTCCCATCTCTGTCTCTCTGCTTATTCATCTTGAACATGGCTTGATATACACCAGACCCTCTCAGTTAAAGGATTCATCACCAACTGGCATCTTTTCCTGGAGATGCTGGTTCCTTTTGAGTTAGGTGTCTACCCTTGATCCCATGCTTAAGCAAAGAACAGCCTAGCATTAGAACTCTGCTTAGGTTGCTATGGGCTGGAAGTTTAAGCAGAAAGAGGAACTCTGGGGCAGCAGGCAAGATGACAAATAACTAGCATCTTAGGTTACAGTTCCCTAGAAACAGAGCCTGAGACAGGGATTTGAATATGGTTGATTTAGTGAGTGTCTCAGGAGAAGAAAGAGTGAGGCAGATTTGAGAGGGTAAGGCACCAGTTCTCAAACTTTGCTGTGGATCAGCAACACCTGGAAGGCTTGTTTTAACACAGGATTTTTGAGCTCCACTCTCAGAGTTTCTGATTTGGTAGATCCAGGAGGGGGCCTGAATATTTGCATTTATGCCAAGTTCCCTGGTGATGCTAATGCTGCCAAGCCAGGAAGAATTGTGGTCTCTGCTAAAATGAGGTTCAGTCTGATCCCCCTGGGAGCTCTGGCGTGTGAATTCCACCCTTGAGTTAATCCCACTGAAAGCCAAGGGGACCTGTTTTTTTTGAGACGGAGTCTCGCTCTGTCGCCCAGGCTGGAGTGCAGTGGTGTGATCTCTGCTCACTGCAAGCTCCGCCTCCCAGGTTCATGCCATTCTTCTGCCTCAGCCTCCCGAGTAGCTGAGACTACAGGCGTCCGCCACCTCGCCCGGCTAATTTTCTGTATTTTTAGCAGAGACGAGGTTTCACCGTGTTAACCAGGATGGTCTTGATCTGCTGACCTTGTGATCCGCCCACCTCGGCCTCCCAAAGTGCTGGGATTACAGGCGTGAGCCACTGCGCCCAGCCAAGGGACCTGTTTTTTATATTTCCTCATCAGTCAGTCATTGGCTTTGAGCTGCTCCCTTCCCTGACCCTGAGGGTGGTGATGGGGGTGGTTTGCACAACCTCCTGGGAGAGGTGGCTTCCCTATGGCTGAAGGCAATTTTTCAGAGTATTTATGAGCTGTTATCAGCCAACACTTGCAGTGGCTGGTGGACAGATGCACCTGCTTAATGAATGCAATCTGAGAGGACAGTGTAGGCTTACATGAAATGTCAATATCTGTTAGAAGTTTTTTTTTTTTCCCACTAAAATGGAGGCTCTGATGCTTCTGTTCTGACCTTCTGTGGCTACTGTAGGGGAAGAGAAGGCCATCCTGGAAGCTGTGAGTAATGGTTCTATTGATAGAGAACTACAATTAGCAATCATATTACCATTACTTACTATGTACATTCTTGGATTTTTCTTGCCTTGACCAATTTGTGTAGGTGTACTCATCTACTGTTTCAAATGTTAAACTCTCTTTCAGAAAGATTTCCTGAACTCTTAAGTCCTGATTACAAATATTCTCTCTTTCAGCATCTTGTAAAGTACCTGTGAAAAAGGCCACTGTGGTGTACCAAGGAGAGAGAGTAAAGATTCAGGAAAAATTTAAGAATGGAATGCTGCATGGTGATAAAGTTTCTTTCTTCTGCAAAAATAAGGAAAAGAAGTGTAGCTATACAGAGGATGCTCAGTGTATAGATGGCACTATTGAAGTCCCCAAATGCTTCAAGGGTAAGTCTACATTGGAACGTTTAGCTAGGACTCCCACTTGCCCCTCATCATAATCAGAGCCTTTGTTATATAATGATTGTCAAAAACCAGATGAGGCCAGGCGTGGTGGCTCACGCCTGTAATTCCAGCATTTTGGGAGGCTGAGGAGGGTGCATCACCTGAGGTCAGGAGTTTGAGAGCAGCCTGGCCAAAGTGATGAAACCCTGTCTCTACTAAAAATACAAAAATTAGTTGGTGTGGTGCCAGGCACCTGTAATCCCGGCTACTCAGGGGGCTGAGACAGGAGAAACGCTTGCACCTGAGAGGCAGAGGTTGCAGTGAGCCAAGATCGCATCATTGCACTCCAGCCTGGGCAATACAGTGAAACTCTCAAAACAAAAAAACAAACAAACAAAAAACAGATGAATTTGGCCACTGGATTTTTAAAAAGAGGGGTGAGAGGGAGAAACAATGATATGAAGCAGTGAGCTCCAGATGGTATCCCCACTTGCATTTTCCTTTCCAATTCTTTATTTTTGTTTTTTCTGAGATGGAGTCTCGCTCTGTCGCCCAGACTGGAGTGCAGTGGCGCGATCTCCGCTCACTGCAAGCTCCGCCTCCCAGGTTCATGCCATTCTCCGGCCTCAGCCTCCCGAGTAGCTGGGACTACAGGCACCTGCCACCATGCCCGGCTAATTTTTTTATGTGTTTAGTAGAGACGGGGTTTCACCCTGTTAGCCAGGATGGTCTCGATTTCCTGACCTTGTGATTCGACTGCCTCGGCCTCCCAAAGTGCTGGGATTACAAGCTTGAGCAACCGCTCCTGGCCTTTTTAAAATTGAGACAGGGTCTCACTGTCACCCAGGCTGAAGTGCAGTGGTGTGATCACATCTCATTGCAGCCTTGACTTTCTGGGCTCAAGTGATCCTTTCACCTCAGCCTTCTGAGTAGCTGGGATTACATGCACACACCACCATGTTCAGCTATTTTTTAATATTTTTATTAGAGAAGAGATTACGCCATGTTGCCAAGGCTGGTTTTGAACCCTTGGACTCAAGCAATCCACCTGTCTCAGGCTCCCAAAGTGCTGGAATTACAGGTGTGAGCTACGTGCCCAGCCTCTTTTCCAATTCTTTTCTATAAAACTCAGGGTTGTGGTTTTATTTAATGAATGCTGAGGTGAATTATGCCATCTTGTGTAATTCCAAGTTGAGCTTGAATAATAACGAACCAAATATTGAATAATAAAAATATCTACCTCATCTTGGTCCCACATTATAAAGAATTCACCCCAAGTTACAAAACAACTCATGGCAGTGATAATTGGTCTAAAGATCTAATATTTCCCCCTTTCTCCAGCAATTCCTAGAGTTTGAAAAGTATCCATTAGAGCAAAATGTCCGTTAGAGCAAAATATTTTAAGGACGATGATACCAGGTTTGTGTGAGATAAAGAAGTGTGTAATGGCCAGCATTTAGAGCTGCTAATCTTTTAAGGTTTCAGATTTAGGGTTTAAATGTCTTTGATGCCAGGAAGTAAGCACCAGCCAGAGGCTGAAGCTGTTGTTGGCTCTAGGTTTAGAAATCCTTCAAAAACATTGACAATCTTGTTTTAGCAACTGGGAGAGAACAGTAGGGAGCAGACAAAGCTAAGAAGAGAGGAGTCTGATAAGTATTCAGCTAGTGGGAGAGAACGGAATGATAACTGATTAAAAATACCCACCTCATGGGGTTGGTTTGATTATTAGAAATATGCATGACATGGAGGAACACAATTTTAATTACAAATAGTTAGAAATGCACTGAATAAATTGCCGTTGTTCAAAAGACAGCAGAGCCCCGGTGAGATGTTAAATACAAAACATGGCAAAATACAGTAAGCTTAAATAAATACCAGCAGAAAAAATACCAGAAAAGAATAATTGAAAAAGTCTTAGCTTTATTGATATATTTCTTCAGGATCTTCTCCCTTATGGTCTTTAGACAGATGCAGTACTATAAAGGGCTGATACAGTTTTTTTTCCCTTGGATCTTGACTGTTATAGAACAGTCTTCACTGTATATAGAACTTTTAATTTTATCTCTTGAAAATGAGGGTCTTGGCCAGGTGCAGTGGCTCATACCTGTAATCCCAGCACTTTGGGAGGCCAAGGCGGGCAGATCACTTGAGGTCAGGAGGCCAGCCTGGCCAACATGGTGAAACTCGGTCTCTACTAAAAATACAAAGATTAGCCAGGCGTGGTGGCATGTGCCTGTAGTCCCAGCTCAACTCGGGAGGTTGAGACAGGAGAATCGCTTGAACCTGGGAGGCAGAGGTTGCAGTGAGCTGAGATTGTGCCATTGCACTCCAACCTGGGCGACAGGGCGAGACTCCATCTTAAAAAAAAAAAAAAAAAGAAAAAGAAACAGAAAATGAGGGTCTTATCATTTCCCTAATGTTTTCTTCCATCACTTAAACCTCACACTAAATGGTTTCATTCACGTAATCACATGTATTCTATATACTTGTAAAATGTATTTGGTTTGGCTTAACTATTTACCACATTTAGGAAATGATTGTTTCTCTTAGAATATTTATCTTTTTCTCCCCCGACAGAACACAGTCCTCTGGCTTTTTGGAAAACTGATGCATCCGATGTAAAGCCATGCTAAAGTGGTTTTCAGATTCCACATAAAATGTCACACTTGTATCTTGTTCATCCAAGAAACCTAATGGAAATTAAAAAATAAAGCTACCGAATTTATTGCCTCAGCCATTGCAGTGTTATTCTTCATGATAGCTTACTTTTAGTTATGTTATCTGGTTAAGAAATGCAAATAGTTGGAACATCATCATTTTATGGCTGTGAAATTGACAGTATAAACAATTGTCTGGGTATCCCACTTTTCCTGTGTGTAATCCTGTTCTTGGCTGGGCGCGGTGGCTCACGCCTGTAATCCCAGCACTTTGGGAGGCGGAGGTGGGCGGATCACCTGAAGTCAGGAGTCCAGCCTGGGCAACATGGTGAAACCCTGTCTCTACTGAAAATACAAAAATTAGCTGGGCATGGTGATGTGGGCCTGTAATCCCAGCTACTTGGGAGACCGAGGCAGGAGAATTGCTTGAACCTGGGAGGTGGAGGTTGCAGTGAGCCAAGATTGTGCCACCACATTCCAGCCTGGGCAATAGAGTGAGACTCCATCTCAATAAATAAATAAATAAACAAGTAAATAAATCCTACTCTCAAGAACTTTCATGTAAAACACCTGCAATACAATATTTTTCATAGAATGGGTGACAGACCCCCTCCCCCATTACTATGACCTATCTGCTTATTCCAAAGAACAAGTGTTGTGCCCCAGAATTGTTAAGAATGACCCAGAATTCTGCATTTATGACGAAGTTTCCAGATAGTTCTTGTGCATCCTCAAGTTTGAGAAGCATTGCCATACAGAAGTAAGCATGGACTTCCAGGTTAATAGGACTGAATTTGCGTCCTTGATGCTGGGTTTACATAGTGCCAAAAAATTTTTCTGTATCCACTACAATTCCATGACCCATCCTTGACGTTGCTCCTTTGCATATATTCAACTCCCTTGCCCTTCTCTCCTTTGGTAGTGTTTGCTGGCCAAACTCACTGCTGGTGCTATCGGCCTTCCTTATGCCTGCACCTGAGGAGCTGAATGTGGCTAGAAAAAAAAGAGAAACTCACAACCGTGCCAATAGGTCCCATTTTAAATTCGTAAACACAGACTTTACATGGGCCTCCAGGTCTGCTCAACAATCCTATTATATTTATCTAATTTGTTCACTCCCTTACTCTCTAAAGTGGCTATTTCTCTTCTCAACCTTCCTCAAGCTACCTTCCTTCCTTCTCCTCATCCTTAGCTGATAACTTAGCTTCTTATTTCACTGAGAAAATAGAAAAGATTTTTTTTTTTAATCTTTCCACTCCCAAATCCATCATTCTACCGGTATCGACAACCACGGAATCTGCTTTCTGTCGGGTTACAATGGATGGACATCTAAGGACAAACCCTCTCGTTACGTGCTAGGGCCCATTTTCTCTCTCCTACTTAAGGATTTTACTCCTGAAATTAATGCTCATCCATGTTTATTTTTTCCTTTCTACTGGAACACTTCAATCAGCATACAGATATGTGGTAATGTCACCCATTAAAAAAAGAAGCCCTGTTACTTCACATGTTTTTTCCAGCTACCGCTCCAACTCTTTAGTCCCTGTTTTTACAAAAGTCCTGGAGTTATTTCCCTTTGCCATCTGCACTATGTGCTACCCATCACTTCTTCACAGTCTGTGTTCTCCATGGGATTTCCCACCCATGCCTCTTTCTCAGAACTTAACCCAATTCCATGTGATGTGGACTGGATCTTTTCTCCAAGATGCTTCTCTGCTCCTCCTCCTTTTACAGAAACCAGAGTGGCTCCCCTTCCTTCTATGCTTTCATTCAAAAGCTCCAAATTCCCTTTACTTAACCTTAAAAACCAATTTTACAGCCGGGCGCGGTGGCTCACACCTGTAATCCCAGCACTTTAGGAGGCCAAGGCAGGTACAAAAAAATTAGCTGGGCATGGTGGTGGGCACCTGTAGCCCCAGCTACTTGGGTCACTGATGCAGGAGAATTGCTTGAACCTGGGAGGTGGAGGTGGCAGTGAGTCAAAATGGCGCCATTGCACTCTAGCCTGGGCGACAAGAGCGAAACTCTGTCTCAAACAAACAAACAAAAAAACCCAATTTTACTTTTTCTTCCCCAACCCTTTCCTTCAGACTCTCTCTCTCTCTCTCTCTCTCTCTCTCTGTGCGTGTGTGTGTGTGTGTGTGTGTGTTGAAGGTGGAATTTGAGAGACTGTGGTATTTCCCGTTTCTAAACCAAAAGCCCTATTTAGGGATTTTTGCCAAACAAAAAACCATCTGCTCTGGTTTCCTCCTCTCAAAGCACAAAGCTTTAGAACCATTGTTTTCTTTAACTTGTTGCATGTTAATTTAAAAATAGGCCTCTCTTATCCTACCTAACAGCTCCAGACATGGAAAGAGGGCAGTAAGCATTTAGAATGTCTTCTGCCCCACACACGATCACTGCATTGGTTCTGAAAAAGGGGAGAGAATATTTTTGTATTATCCCACCTTTTGTTGCAAATGCTTCACAATTCATTTTATTGTTTTTTAAATTTAAAGTATATGTTGGAACTAATAAGCAAATTCAGTAAAGTTCCAGAATATGAAATTAACACACAAAATCAGTAGCATTTCTATACACTAACAGCAAACCATCTGAAAAAGAAATTAAGAAAACAATCTCATTCACATAGCTACAAATATATATATATATATATACACACACACACACACTTACGAATTTAGCCAAGGAAGTGAAAGACTTGTATGTTGAAAAATATAAAATATTGATGAAAGGAATTTAAAAAAGACACAAATAAATGGAATAATATTCATGTTCATAGATTGGAAGAATTAATATTGTTAAAATGTCATTGTTACCCAAAGTGATCTACAGATTCAGTGCAATCCGTATCAAAATTCCAATGACATTTTTCACAGAAATAGAAAAAACAATTTGTATGAAACTACAAAGGCCCCTGAATATCCAAAGTGATCTTGAATGAAAAGAACAAAGCTAGAGGCATCATGTCATCTAACTTCAAAATATACTACAAAGCTATAGTAATCAAATCAGCTGACACAAATACAGACACATAGACCAATGTAAGAAAATAGGCAGTTCAAAAATAAACTCACACATTTATAGTCAATCGATTTTCTACAGAAGTGTCAGGGGTTGGCCAGGGCTGCAGTCTTATCTGAAGGCTCAAGTGGAGGAGGATTTGCTTCTAAGCTCACTCAGAGGTTGTTGGCATGATTCAATTCCCTTTGGGCTATTGGAAGAGAACCTCAATTCCTTACTGTTTACCTGTGACTTCCCTCAATTCATTGCCCTTCAGTCCTTAAAGGAAAATTGGATGGCAAACTTCAGTATTCATGACAATATACTCTTTTTTTTCTTTTCTTTTTTTTTTTTTTTTTTTTTTGCTTGATCCACTGCTTTCTGAGAATAGCTCCTTCAGGATTCTGATAGACCTCTTTTCTTGGGTGAAACTCAGTAGAGTAAGGTTAGTGAGATAAACTACAACACCCAATGCTGCAGTTGGCCTTTGAACTGCAACTGATACTCATCTTCTTCCTCCATCACCATCCATTTCATATTCTCCTCAGCCTTGGCTGGCTCTTCTTGTTAGTCTCACTGGCTTTTCTGGTGGTGTGACAAAGACCTTCATCCTTGAGGGGTCTGAAAGGCCTCTATGCCTTTCTGATGTTTCTATGATTTTTATAATCAAAATTGTATGAAGGAGTACTAAGGAGGCAGTAGCCCTATTTGCTCCTGATGATCAGGGCCAATGACCCTTTCCAAGATGGTGAGATCTTTGCTTGCTGGTTCCTCGGCAAAAGGAGCCCAAAGTAGCCAGGCACCATCTGTAGTTTATAGCTCAATGGGACTTGTTGTGCCCCTAGTGGAAGTGTTTCCCTTTTGGAAACAAGGGCTTTTAAACTTACAGAGTTCAGATGTGGAATAAAGCGTAAATGTTCCCAAGTGAGTCAAGGGGAGAAATAATAACTTGGCCACTGCTGCTTCAAATCCTTGATTCCTAGACCCATGTATTGTTCCTATTGGGGAGACAATGAAGATGTTTGATTTAAAGTATATACTTCATCATAGAGGATCATATCTCAAGCTGGTGCTTTGATTATGCTTTCAACAGGCCATTTCAAGGTTCTATCAGCTGGCAGCTTCTGGATGGTTTGGTAGATAATGTGATCAGTTGGTCCTGTGGTCAGGGGCCTATTGTCATACCTCCTTTACTCTAAAATGGGTTACTTGGTCTGGTGCAATGTTATTTGGGATCCTGTATCAGTGGATTCGAACTCCATAAGTCCTTGGAT
Source organism: Piliocolobus tephrosceles (assembly GCF_002776525.5). Taxonomy (NCBI): domain Eukaryota; kingdom Metazoa; phylum Chordata; class Mammalia; order Primates; family Cercopithecidae; genus Piliocolobus; species Piliocolobus tephrosceles. The sequence continues at coordinate 59,879,439 of NC_045449.1, read as the reverse complement.
GGTGATGCAGGAAAAACAAATGCATATCCAAATAAGTATTGACTCCTAGCGTAATGAATCTGTACTCCTTCAGTAGAGGTAGGTCCAATGCAGTCAACTTGATACCTTACGGGCCAGTGGGTCTGCTTGAGAGATGGTGTCATCTTGGAGGCTCAACATTGGCCTCTGGTCTCTGTTGCTTGCCAGGTTGGACATTCAACCAAGGCAGTATCCAGATCAATCTATGTAAGTAGGAGACCATGCTGTGGGGCCTACGAATTATCTCCGTCCTTGGTAGGTAACCAATGGCTTGGCTTGGTAACCATAGCCATTTCAGTCATGTGGCCATTATGCCAGCACTGGGGGGGCCAGTGATAGAGGCCAGATGCTGTCAACTGGCTGAGTCTTTTTCTCTATCTGGTTATGTAGTACCTTGCTAGTGGGAGTTAACATGTGCATCAAAGATCTTCGCACTTTGTGCCCACCCCATTTATTCATTCACATGCCTCTACTCCAGTCCTCTTGGTACCTGATCTACCCATCTTTCTTCTCACCTCTCAGACTCTGTCACTCCACTGCCTATGAGTTCATATATATTCTAATTGTAAGCCACTTCTTTCTCCGTGCAAGGAAGATGACCATCCAAAATTCTTCCCATGGGGAGGATTTTTTCTCACCACTGTTTTTCAAGATGCTCTTTGAATAAGCTGTATTGTAGCTATCATCCTTTTGTTTACCTGTACACACGTACAGACCTTCATATCCATGAACCAAGCTCAGGCTTTTTCCTTTGCTCTAAGCTGGTCCTACGGGATCATATGGGGTCATATGGCTATAGATGTGCACTTAGGAATGTCATTAGTACAACAGTGATGGATGATGTGGAGTTTTGACCCTCTGATCATATAGCTTCAGGGCATACCCATTACCATCTTATCATGGGTTGTTGCTAGGCACATTTGACCTTATGACTTGGTGGGTATGATAGAATATGGCTGGTGATGGGCAGCTGTAACTGCCTGGTCATTTGGTGCCTAGCAGCATCCAGTATATTAGAAATTGTTTCTCAAGTGGCATCTAATTCTCCACTGTAGATGAGATGGCCCTGCTTTTTAGTTTTCTTAGATCTAGAAGAGTTTCTCCATTTTTCTTCCTCTTTTCTGACAGTCTTTATGTGTATATATGTGTGTGTATATATATATATATATATATTTTTTTTTTTTGAGATGGAGTCTTGCTCTATTGTCCAGGCTGGAGTACAGTGGCACGATCCTACTTCACTGCAACTTCTCCTGCCTCAGCTTTCCAAGTAGCTGAGATTACAGGTGCCCACGACCATGCCTGTTTAACTTTTTTTTTGTTTTTTGAGGCAGGGTTTCACCATGTTCCCCAGGCTTGAACCCCTGACCTCAAGCAATGCGCCCACCTCGGCCTCTCAAAGTGCTGGGATTACAGGGTTGAGACACTGTGCCCCCTCACAATCTTAATTTTTTAAAGAGCAGAGGACAATCATTTGGGTTTGTCTGATGTTACCTTATGATGAGATTTCAGTTGTATTGTGGCCGGGATTACAAGAATTGAGATTGTAATCTTCTTAGTGCATCATATCAGGAAGTACATGATATCAATTTATGCCATTACTATTGGTAGTGTTAACTATGATTACTTGGTTAGAAATCTGATGTCTGCCAGATTTCTACATTGTAATCTTACTATATTGTCCTTTGTAATTAATTAATCAGTATCTCATGGGGAGATACTTCACAACTATGTGAATATACTGTTTTTCATCAAATTTTCATCAAGTAATTTTAGATTTTGACCTAAATCACTTGTTTTTGTGATGGTTGCCAATGAGTAATTTTTAAATTTATCATTCCTTCTGCATTTATTATTTCTCATTCTGCTGTAAGGAAGTACTTTCCCATTTCCCCAAATTAATTAGTTAGTTAATATCAGTGTGAACACATGGATTCTTATTCAGTGAGTTAGGGTTCACTAATATAATTATTTTAATGCTTGAACTGTCACAGAATTGATCAGTAGGAGCCACATGTGTCTTTTTCATATGTCTCCATATCCTTTGGGTACCTTTTAATTTTATTAAAAAAATTTTTTTTTTTTTTTTGAGACAGAGTTTCGCTCTTGCTGCCCAGGCTAGAGTGCAATGGCGTGATCTTGGCTCACTGTAACCTCCGCCTCACGGGTTCAAGCAATTCTCCTGCCTCAGCCTCCTGAGTAGCTGGGATTACAGGCATGCACCTCCATGCCTGGTAAATTTTGTGTTTTTAGTAGAGATGAGGTTTCTCCATGTTGGTCAGGCTAGTCTTGAACTCCTGACCTCAGGTGATCTGCCTGCCTCTGCCTCCCAAAGTGCTGAGATTACAGGTGTGAGCCACTGTGCCTGGCCCAGGACTCTGAATTCCTTCTTCTCACTTTTCTGAATTTTGTATTATACTTTTGTGTTCCTTCTTTGTATTATCCTGACTTTTGAGGAAGCTTAAAACAGCTATTTCGAATTATCTGTATGAAAGGTCACATCTCTCTCTCTAGAATAGGCCACTGTTGCCTTACTTAGTTCATTTGGTGAGGTCATGTTTTCCAGCATGGTTTTGATGCTTATGGATGTTAATTGCTGTCTGGGCATTAAAGAGTTAGGTATTTATTGTAGTCTTTGCAGTCTGGGCTTGTTTGTTGGGAAGGCTTTCCAAGTATTCAAAGGGAATTGACTGTTGTGATCTAAGTCTTTGGTCACTGCAACCATATGTGCACTAGGAGAACCCCAAGCCCAGTAATGATGACTCTTGTGGATCTCTTAAGGTATCACTTTGGTGGTCTTAAGTAAGATCCAAGAGTATTCCCTGGATTACCAGGCAGAGACTCTTGCTCTCTTCTCTTACTTTCCCCCAGACAGAGTCTGTCTTTCCATGCTGAACTGCTTGGAGCTGGGTGACACAAGCAGCCTTGTGGCCTCAACAACTGGGACTGTACTAGGTCAGACCTAAAGCCAGCACAGCACTGGGTCTTGCCTGTCTTCCATCTGTTGTTCACTCAAGGCCTAGGGCTCTTTAGCCAACAGGTGGTGAATCCAGCCAGGCTTGTGTCCCTCCCTTCAGGGGAGTGAGCTCTCCCTAAGCTCAGGGCAGGTCCAGAAATGCTGTCCGGGCAAGGCCTGGAGTTGGGAACCTTAGGAATCGATCTGGTGCTCTTTCTTTCTTTCTTTTTTTTTTTTTTTGAGATGGAGTCTAGCTCTGTCGCCCAGGCTGGAGTGCAGTGGCCAGATCTCAGCTCACTGCAAGCTCTGCCCCTGGGGTTTACGCCATTCTCCGGCCTCAGCCTCCCGAGTAGCGGGGACTACAGGCGCCCGCCACCTTGCCCGGCTAGTTTTTTGTATTTTTTAGTAGAGACGGGGTTTCACCGTGTTAGCCAGGATGGTCTCAATCTCCTGACCTCGTGATCCGCCCGTCTCAGCCTCCCAAAGTGCTGGGATTACAGGCTTGGGCCACCGCGCCTGGCCAACCTGGTGCTCTTTCTACTGTGCCTGAGCTGGCACCGAAACTGCAAGACAAAGTCCTTCCTACTCTTCCATCTCCTTTCCTCAAGGAGAAGGAGTCTCTCCCCCGGTCACCACCATCCCAGGCCTGCACTGAATGATTACTGCCTGGCTACCAATGATGTTCACTCAAGGCCCAAGAGCTCTTCAGTCAGCTTGTGGTAAAAGCTGCCAGGCTTGAGTCTCTTCCTTCAGGGCAGTGTGCTCCCCTCTGGCTCAGGGCAAGTCCAGAAATGCTACCCAGGGGCCAAGGCCTGGAAGCAGGGACCCCAGGATCCTGCTTTGTACTCTATCCCACTTTGGCCAACTTGGTACCCAAAGTGCCAGACAAAGCCCCTTTACTCTTTCCTCTACTTTCCTCAAGTAAAAGGAGTCTCTCCCTGTGACCACCACAGCTGGAAATGTGCTGGGTCACACCTGAAGTCGGCACGGCACAGGATCGCACTCAAGTCTTGTGGTGAGTACAGCCTGGCAACTGGTGGTGTTAATTCAAGTCCAAGGGCTGTTGGATCATCAGGTAATGAATCCTGCCAGAACTGGTACTTCTCTTTAAGGCAGTGGCTAGAGTGTGTCAAGAAGTGTTGTCCAGCAGATAGGGCCTGGAATGGGGGCCTCAGGATTCAGCCTGGCGCCCTATTCTGCTGTGGCTGAGCTGGAATGTAAGTTGTAAGAAAAACTTCTCTTTACCCTCCCCTCTCCTCGAGCAGAAGGAAACGGTCTCTCCTGGAGCTGCAAGCTGTGCTGCCTGAGGTTGTGGGAGGGGCAACACAAGCACACCCTTGACTACCCCAGCTGGTGTTTCATAGGTTGTGTGTACCCAAAGACCAGTGGCTCCAAGCCCAGCACAGCACTAAGACTTGCCTAGGAATTTCAGACCTTGTGGCCTAGACCACCTTTCAAGTTTATTTAGGACCCCAGAGCACTTTACCCCATGGTCATGGTGCTAGTTGGAACTCAAGTTCTGTCTGGCTGCTGGGATGGATGATTCTTTCCTGGCTAGGGTTGTTCTACATGCTCCCTCGTGGTTACCACGTGAATTCTGCCCTGTGTGGCTTTCTGCTGTGAAAGCACTGAATTCCAATGCAAAGTCCCACAAACACTTCACACTCCCTCCCCCAAGCACACAGATTCTCCCTCTGCACCACATGGCCACTGCTGGGGATGAGCAAAGGGTGGTTGGTGTCTACAACTTAAGATTGTCTTTCCCAGCCTCTTCAAGACCTCTTTCCTTGATATAATTTTAAAGCTGGGTACAGGGGTTTTTGGTTATGATGGTGCTTTTTTTGCATGGATGGTTGTTCTATTTGGTGTTCCTATGAGGGGGATGATCACTGGAGGTCTCTATTTGGCCATCTTGCTCCACCCCCATCTTTGAGCACTTCTTTTTTGTTTTTTGAAACACAGTCTCACTCTATAGCCAGGCTGGAGTGCAATGGCGCAATCTCGGCTCACTGCAGCCTCTGCCTCCTGGGTTCAAGCAATTCTCCCGCCTCAGCCTCCTGAGTAGCTGGGACAACAGGGGCGCACCACCACGCTTTTGGTTAAAACACAATTACTCCAAGCTTGTCATAATTTGTAAACCTCAGCCATTTCCCCAATGAACTGAAGATAATGGTGTTTAGAAATCAAGGTGTGCATTGTGTCTGGTGTGCTCATTGATACTGAGGCATCACTGCTTCTAGGTCCTCTTCAACAGACAGAGCTAGAAAATACATACACATATTTATATACACATACACTACTCCTATAAACAATAATCAGGTCTGCATTTTGGTAGCATCAGATATTCAGCATGCCTAACTTTGACACCTCAGCGCTTCTGTTTTAAACCCTTAGCGCCTTTCCAACACTCCTCCCTTCCCCAGCCTATTCCACAGAGAAGCTCCTGGGATATGGCAAGTTTGTTGAAGGTTGTGTTTTGTGCCATTTTGTTCGCTGGAAGGCATTTTAGGCTGCTGGATAGGTTTGGATTCCTGGAAAATAATCAGAGTAAACTTTAGAGCTTAGATGATAGTCTTGATTCCTCTCATTTAATGGTGTATTCACAGAAATAAAAATCTGCTCTTTTTGTAATTGGAAGAGGCAATTTGGATTTGAGGATTCCATCCGTAGAAACTGCCCAATCGCAGCCCCTCTATTTAGTGATTATGTGGTCCATTTTGTGCCGTAAGTAGATTCCCTTTTTCAAGTGTTTTTCTTCTTAAATGCTCTGATCACCAGGTTACCTGTCATCACAGTTCTGCTGTACCCTCCCTAGCTACAGTATCAGTGATCTCCCCCTGCTGGAGATGGTACAGGAAGTACTAGCCGCCACGGGTAGCCTAATGAAGAACTATAACCAGAAGGAGCTGGTTATCATCCTCTTTATTTTTTTGAGATGGAGTCTCTCTCTGTCACCCAGGCTGGAATGCAGTGGCGCAATCTCGGCTTACTGCAAGCTCCGCCTCCCGGGTTCAGGCCATTCTCCTGCCTCAGCCTCCCGGGTAGCTGGGACTACAGGCGCCCACCACCATGCCCGGCTAATTTTTTTGTATATTTAGTAGAGACCGGGTTTCCCCGTGTTAGCCAGGATGGTCTAGATCTCCTGACCTCATGATCCGCCTGCCTCGACCTCCCAAAGTGCTGAGATTACCGGCGTGAGCCACTGCAACTGGCCCATCCTCTTATTTTTGCAGTTGGACTGAATCTTTCCAAAGTAATATTACTCACCCAGCAATCATAGACCAAATGAACTCTATAAACTATATAACTATAACTCTACAAATGCATATAACTAGATAACTATAAACTCTATAAATGCATATGGCTAAGGAGGTCTTCTTCCAAGACAAATAGGTCACTGAAGGTTCTTCCCAATGACCATCTTTTTTCTCTTGGTTTATGGCAGGACGGCGTTCTAAATGCAAAGGAATCAATGTTTTCATTTATCTCTTATGCTATATTCCTGCAAGAAGTTTATAACATAATTCTCTAGTTTCTAATACATGGACCAATCTTTCAATATATAGGATCTCTTTCCTGTGCCCTGAACTTAATAGTAAGTACTATTCCTCAGTGATATTTTCTGTCTACTAGCCTGAGGATCATTCCCTGCTTTAATCTCTCAATAAAAGATTAACAAGATAAAAGAAAGAAAGAAAAGGAAAGAGAATGGCTTGAGCTGTGTGCATGTGTGTGCCAGTATGCCTGTGTGTGGGTGAGAGTGTTTATGTGGTTGCTGTGCAAGTGTGTGAGCGTATTTGTTCCTTTTGTGTGAGTGTATAAGCCTATTAGTCCCTTTTGTGTGAGTGTGTGAACATATTTGTCCCTTTTGTGTGAGTATATATGTGGTATGTGTGGTATGCATGTGGATTTGTATATGTGGTTTGAATGTGTGTGCTTTGTATATGTGCTCATGCGTATGCATGTGTGTGTGTGTGTGTGTGTGTGTGTATCTGGGCAGGCACGTGCACATGATAATTTGTTCTTTGTGTGCTATTGCTGCCTCCTAGTGGCATCTATTCCTTTCCAAAGTGCTGGCAAAACACTTCGGAAAGAAAAGAAGCCCTCATATTGAAGTCTCCTGTGTCAGGCACTGGGTACATTTTTCTATATATCTCACCTACGTTAATTCAATCTCCAATCTTCCCATAAGGAAAATAAATAAACTGAAACTCAGGAAGATTATGTAACTTAGTTTACCCAGGTCACAAAACTAATAAGTGACAGAACCAGATATCCACACTTCAGAATGATGTCTTTTCTAGCATTTTTATACTGCTAGTTAAGCTACGACTTTTCCCAGTGGCTTCCTGGAAATATTTGCACTCTAAAGTTGGAGTTTTAGAGCCTACTCCTAAAACAAGTTGGTAGAAAAGATTGTTGTATATGCAAGGCTAGGAAGTATCCTAGGTTGCTAGTTTTTATGGATACTGGCTAGGGCATTATGGCAATATGTATATCACCGAAGGGAAGGGAGAAAGAGTAGCCAGTTTATCTCTGTTAATATCCTATAGCATGAATTACCCCAAGAGGCTAAGATAGAATAAGCAGCAGCAGGAGGAATGAAATGGTGAATATTGCTTAGCTCTAGCATAAAGAAGAAATCCAAAGTCACTGTGCTAGAGGCAGTGACTCTTTTCTCAGTAGTGAAGAAAAGGAAATATGTCTTGTCATTCTTAGTTTCTGCAATCTTTATACTGTATTTATTTATTTATTTTATTAAAAAAATAGAGACAGGGTCTTGCTATGTTGCCTAAGCTGGTCTGAAACTCCTGGGCTCAAGTAATCTGCCTGCCTCAGCCTCCCACAGTGTTGGGATTACAGGCATGAGCCACTGCGCCTAGCCTATAATGCATTCATTTGTGGTATAATCTATACTTCTGTGGTCTGTGAATAGAAAGTTCTGCATTACTTACTATTCAATTTAAGGAATTTACCAGGTACAGGATTGTTTTCATATTTGTATCTAATGTGTTTATATAATAATTACAATTCTTGGGATTTGCAAGTTGTTTTCCATTTAGATAGCAAAAATCATTTACATATTTCACTCTAATGACACAGAGTATTTTAATAATGCAAAATGGTGAATCATGGAAATTTGATTGCTTTGAATGTTAGCTTATGCATATTGCTAGTTTTGAAACAATAAATTAAAAATATGGAAGATACTTATATCTGTCTAATATATCTATATAACTATATATACAATTCCACGAAAAAAGATAAAGGACAAAAGAGATACTTTGCAGAAGAATAAAAGACTAGTAGAGATATTTAAATATTTCAACTTCTCTAATAGTGAAAAATGCAAAGTAAAAACAGATGCTTTTTTTTTTTTTTTTTACATACAATTAGCACAGATCTAAAAAACCATTAATATGAGACAGCCATTCGCACAGACCATTGAGTGAAGTTGCAAATTTGCAAAATACTTCCAGTAAGCGATTTGGCAGTACGGATCAAAAGCCTTAATGCTTTTATAACGCCCATAGGAATATCTTTTATGGAGAAAGCTAAAATTTCAACCAAGATGTCTATATTCAAAGGCATTTATTGCAACATTATTTATAAGGGCAAAAAATTGGTAACTACAGGAGAGTAATTAAGAAAATTGTCATATCCACGTGATGATATAAAAAGTAGATATTAGAAGTGATAATATAGATATAAAAATTTGAATAATATATACAAATGTTAATAGTGGTTACTACTTAATGGCAGGATTACACATATTTTTTTTCTCCTTTAAACTTTTCAGTATTTTTCAATTCCCTTATAAGGGAAATGAAACCCTGAAAACATGAAAACTTTTTATTTTTATTTTTACATTTTATTTATTTATCTTTTTGAGATGGAGTTTTGCTCTTGTTGCCCAGGCTGGAGTGCAATGGTGTGATCTCGGCTCCCTGCAACCTCCGTCTCCCAGGTTCAAGTGATTCTCATGCCTCAGCCTCCTGAGTAGCTGGATCACAGGCATGCACCACCATGCCCGGCTAATTTTGTGATTTTAGTAGAGACGAGGTTTCTCCATGTTGGTCAGGCTGCTCTTGAACTCCTGACTTTGGGTGATCCGCCCGCCTTGGTCTCCCAAAATGCTGGGATTACAGGCATAAAAAAGCTATTTAATACATGTTTTACTTTTTCTCCTCTTTTTTTTTTTTTTTTTTCTTTGAGATGGAGTCTCGCTCTGTCACCCAGGCTGGAGTGCAGTGGCCAGATCTCAGCTCACTGCAAGCTCTACCTCCCGGGTTTAGGCCATTCTCCTGCCTCAGCCTCCTGAGTAGCTGGGACTATAGGCGCCCGCCACCTCACCCGGCTAGTTTTTTGTATTTTTTTAATAGAGACGGAGTTTCACTGTGTTAGCCAGGATGGTCTCGATCTCCTGACCTCGTGATCCGCCCGTCTCAGCCTCCCAAAGTGCTGGGATTATAGGCTTGAGCCACCGCGCCCGGCCTTTCTCCTCTTTCTTTACATCACTCTTTTCCTTACCTTTGTCTTTCTCCTTATCAACTTTTCTATCTTTTTGCTCTCTTCTTTCTCCTGCCCTTCTTTCTTGTCTCCATCCTGGTTGGCAATCCTGTTGATGAGGTTGTGCAGAGCGACCACAGAATGGATCAGTGAGGCCAAGTACACTACCACCATCTGGTCCTTGGTCCTCAGGTAAAAGGCCTTAACAGGCTCCTGCAGGCTCATGTCTGGCAGCAGGCTGAAGACGTCCTGCAGCTCGTAGATGATCTGGTGGTGGATGGGCAGCTTGCCTGTGGCTACTTCTTCCAGGTAGCTCCTGATATCCAGAAGCTTGGAGTTCAGTCCCTTCAAACCATGGACCTGATTTGTGATCTGCTGGGACAGTGCCCACCGTCATGTCTTTGATGTCTCGTAACAAGTGTTCAACTCCAACTTCCTCAACTTACTCTGCTCCAATTTCACTGGTCACGTGTTCAAATGTTTGCAAGGTTGGAGTTCCATCATCATGGACTTCTTCCACTGAAATATACGCTTCTGTGGGCAACTCTAGGTCCTTTGGATTCACGTCAGCAATGACCAATACCGAGTGAGGATAGTATCTTTTCATGAGTCCATTGATGGTAATGTCATTCATGTGTATTTTATAGGGCCTGTGTGGTACCAGCCAACTATCCTTTCTCTGGCATTGACTTTTCTTAAACATTCCATACATGTTTTCCAAATAATCATGGTCTAAAAACCACACAGAATTGTCTTTGTCATCTTCATCAAAAGGAACTGCAAAACTTTTCGATATATCAAGTACTTTCTTTTGCCATGACCCCAAAAACACACCAACAACACGCTTCTGGTTTCCAGCCTTGCCGATTCGGTTGAAATGATCCACCGCACTGAGCAGCACCGGGGGTGGACCACCACCTTCTGCACCACCAGCTCTGGCATTGAGACACACCCCGCCCAGGCCTGGCTCCCCGAGACCTGCAAACACCAGCAGCCGCAGCAATTCCCTGGGGCTCCATCAGGCCCAGGCTCTTCCTCTTCCCTCAGGTTTACATTTCATTTTGCAAAACAAAAAATCTAAATAGCAGTGGCTTAAACAAACCAAAGTAATCTCTAGGTCTCCTACTATAGTTACTTTAATTTTATGGAGCAAGAGTTTAAATTACACAGATTGGCCGGGGGCGGTGGCTCACACCTGTAATCCCAGCACTTTGGGAGGCCAAGGCGGTGGATCACCTGAGGTCGGGAGTTCAAGACCAGCCTGACCAACATGGAGAAACCTCGTCTCTACTAAAAATACAAAAAATTAGCCGGGTATAATGGCACATGCCTGTAATTCCAGCTTCTGGGGAGGCTGAGGTAGGAGAATCACTTGAAGCTGGGAGGCAGAGGTTGCAGTAAGAGTGCCACTGCACTCCAGCCTGGGCAACAAGAGCAAAACTCTGTCTCAAAAAAAAAAAAAAAAATATATATATATATATATATATATATGTATGTATGTATACAGATTATCAGATTTAATCCTTCAAGATGTAGGTTAGTTCAAATTACATATTAATAATTATTATCTTTCTAATTAATAAAAGCTCACGTTTTCCTATGCATTTTTGTTGTAGAGAATAATTGAATTCACATTGTTCAATGTCATCTAGACTAATTCTTAAGTTTATATTTTGAAAATAAGCAGGTCCCTTTCAACATGGGAAGTATAGCACAATTATCTTTCCACACAGGAAAGAAAAACAATTTTTTTTTTAGGATCCTCTTTATACTACCATTATCAACAATGTCACCATTTGATTTTTAAAAATTGAGGTAAGATGTCATTTGTTTTTGAAACAAACCTGCTTTCATTTAAGTCATTTGTAGCTGTTAGGAAACAGTATTTGCAATGGAAATAGTGTTTTAATGTCACTATCTTTTTACCAAAGATAAAACAAGGTTCTGTATATATTTTCTTATAATCACAGCACAGTGTTTTCTTTATTTCCTCTCTGTCCCATAACATGATTTATATACCTTTTTTTTTTTTTTTTCTTGAGACAGAGTCTCACTCTGTTGCCCAGGCTGCAGTGCAGTGGCAAGATGTCGGCTCACTGCAACCTCTGTCTCCTGGGTTCAAGCGATTCTTCTGCCTCAGTCTCTTGAGTAGCTGGGATTACAGGTGCCCACCACCATGCCTGGCTAATTTTTGTATTTTTAGTAGAGACGGGATTTCACCATGTTGGTCAGGCTGGTCTCGAACTCCTGACCTTGTGATCTGCCCACCTCGGCCTCCCACAGTGCTGGGATTACAGGCGCAAGCCATTGTGCCCAGCCACATTATTTATATACCTTTTAAGCCAGGTGACGTAATCTGAGTCGAAATGTGGTTATTTGGTCTTATGACCTCCTACTATCTCATGCATTTTTGGAGGGCGGAGACTTATCTTTTTTCTCACAAATCCAGAATCTTTGTTGTAGTTAGAACTATTTGGGGTTACCCATCAGTTCCGTCCTCTGAGAAAATAACCCAAATCCCTCTCCCCAAAGTGCAAAGATGAGCTAAGAAAGTCATGTTTATACAATAGGAGGCCCAATCTCCTGGACATATCTCATTGGACTAATTGTGCTTACCTGATTCAAATTAGACTACTCAGTTTCACTCTCCATAGCAAGAGATTTATATTCAGAAAAGTTAGTTTTCCGGGTTTCTCGACTGGAAGCTTTGTGCATAGGGTGGCCATATTCTACCACATGTGCAGAGAAAAGCAAGAAAACTATGTGCATTCATTTGCTGATTCAATGAACATTTATGGATTGTCTCTATGTGCTAGGTACACGGTAAGGTGCTGTCTGTGCAATGGTGAATCTAACAGGTACGTCTTCATTCTTTTGGAAACTATAGACATTTTTAAAAGATTACACCTGGGATGGGTGCAGGTGGCTCACACCTGTAATCCCAGGATTTTGGGAGGCTGAAGTGGGTGGATCACTTGAGGTCAGGAGTTTGAGATCAGTCCAGCCAACATGGTGAAATCCCATCTCTACCAAAAATATAAAAAATTAGCTGGGCGTGGTGGCATGAGCCTATAATCCCAGCTACCCTGAAGGCTGAGGCAGGAGAATTGCTTGAACCTGGGAGGCGGAGGTTGCAGTGAGCTGAGATTGCACCGCTGCACTCCAGTCTGGATGACAGAGTGAGACTCCATCTCAGATAGATAAATAAATAAATAAATAGATTACACTTATTAATATTTGATGACAAATTTTGATAAATGCAATGAAGAAAAGAGAATCAGGGGATTTGAAAGGAAATAAAGGCTGATTTGAGAATCAGTGAAGGCCTCTCTGAGGTACTGACATTTAAGCTAAGGTGAAGAGCAAAGTGTCACAGCATTTCCAGTGGAGGAAACATTCCTTTAATATGCCTGCATATACCAGGTGTTCAATAAATGTACATTGAGTTGGAAGATTATTATCTTTATGCAGTAACTAGACATAGAAGGAAAATTCATTGATTACCATAGGTGTTTGGCCATAAAACATTTATGAGACACTGCATTTTTTAGACCACATAAGCCTGGAGCTACATTGCAAGAGTGACAAGGAATTTTTTTTTTTTTTTTTTTTTTTGAGACTGAGTCTCACTCTGTTGCCCAGGCTGGAGTGCAGTTGTGTGATATCGACTCACTGCAAGCTCCACCTCCTGGGTTCACGCCATTCTCCTGTCTCAGCCTCCCGAGTAGCTGGGACTACAGGTGCCCACCACCACGCCCAGCTAATTTTTGGTATTTTTAGTAGATATGGGGTTTCACTGTGTTAGCCAGGATGGTTTCGATCTCCTGACCTCGTGATCTGCCTGCCTCGGCCTCCGAAAATGCTGGATTACAGGCATGAGCCACTGCACCTGGGCGACAAGAGAATATTTATCTGACTTCATCCTTGAGGTTCCTGAATAGGCTCTGAGTTCAGCAATTTCTTCCCAAATATTTGTAGAGGTCCCCAGAGTGAGTCACATGGGTGCTCTGTATATGATGGAACTACCCGATCATAGTACTCTGTCTCTGACTGAGCTACTTGGAAGGCTGAGGTGGGAGGATTGCTTGAGTTCAGGAGTTGGAGGCTGTGGTGAGCTATGATCACACCACTGCACTCCAGCCTAGGTGACAGAGCCAGGCTCTGCCTTTAAAAAAAGAAAAAAGAAAATTCTCAAAGGAATTTCTTCACACTGTAAGATTAGGAATCACTCTCTTATACAAAGAGGAAGATGTTACTTGAAGGACAATTTATGGCCAGTGCTGTGCTTCATGCAGCATCACCTTCTCCTTCAATTTTGCATATTGCCATTGAACCAGATCTCTTTAGGGTGACTCACTTTTTCTTTTTTTTCGAAATAGAGTCTCACTCTATTACCCAGGCTAGAGTCCAATGGCACGATCTTGGTTCACTGCAACCTCTGCCTCCCGGGTTCAAGCGATTCTCCTGACTCAGCCTCCTGAGTAGCTGGGACCACAGGCGTCCACCACCACGCCTTCTAATTTTTGTATTTTTAGTAGAGACAGGGTTTCACCATATTGGCCAGGCTGGTCTTGAACTCCTGACCTCATGATCCGCCCACCTCAGCCTCCCAAAGTGCTGGGATTACAGGTGTGAGCCACTGTGCCCAGCCAGGATGACTTACTTTCTGGGAGGTTCCTTGATTCTCAGGTAAGGAGGTTCCAAGTGAACCTTGCCTACCAGTCATCTAAACGTGACATATAAGCTTGAGTTCTAAGGTGAACACAGCTCAGGCTCAAGCTGGTATCCCTTTCATGTTATATATGCATAACATAAATAATAAAACTCTATGTGCATATCTTAATATTTTTATTTGCATGTGTGTGTATATATAAATGAAAAATACATAAATGAAAATGATATATATATAAATGAAAAAAGTGACAATCAGCTTGTTCTTAAAAGTGGGAAGGGAGATCTCATCCTATTTTCACTCAAGTAGAGGAAATATTTAAAGACATTTTTCATTTTCAGTTATATTTTTTCTGCTATAGTTATTTCCTCTGAGATGAGCTTGAGCTCATTACATTTTTTCCTTGATTTATCTTCTAGTTATTTATCTTCTGTTTTTCTTTTCATATTCATTTAGACACCATTTGTCAAATTCATTTCATATTCTTTCAGCAATGCAGTTTATGATTCCAAAAATTGCATATATTTATTATGCACATTGTGAAATGACTAAATCAAGCTAATTAACATAAGCATTGCTTCACACACTTACCAATTTTGTGATGAGAACACTTAAGATGCACTCTTTTAGCAATTTTCAAGAACACAATACATTGTCATTTACTATGGTCACCACGTTGTACAATAGATCTCTTGGACTTATTCCTCCTGTCTAACTTAAATTTTGTATCTTTTGACCAATATCCTCCTCCTCCTGAGGTTGGAGGGGGGTTGTTTATCTTTTTTTTTTTTTTTTTTTTTGACAGAGTCTCACTCTGTTGCCCAGGCTAGAGTGCAGTGGTGCAATCTCGGCTCACTGCCACCTCTGCTTCCCGGGTTCAAGCGGTTCTCCTGCCTCAGCCTCCCGAGTAACTGGGATTACAAGAGTGTGCCACCACGCCTGGCTAATTTTTTGTATTTTTAGTAGAGACGGGGTTCCACCGTGTTAGACCGGATGGTCTCGATCTCCTGACTCCCTGATCCGCCCGCCTTGGCCTCCCAAACTGCTGGGATTACAGGCGTGAGCCACCGCGCCCGGTTAGTTTATCTATCTTTAATGTATTCACTGACTGGTTAAATTCCTGCAATTGTATGCTTGGTTTTGCATCCTTGATTCTCAGTACTAATGATCTGGATTATAGATTATTCCTTAGTTATAAACATGTTCAAATATGCTTTTCAAAACTCAACATTCTTAAAAACATTCTGTACACTTTATTTTCCTTAGCATGATTTGTCTTTGAGACAAGGAAGAGCTGTTGGTGTTTACGTCCAGTGGGATAGGTTTCAAAAAGAACCGTTTAAAGAATTTGACTTGGGTTTTGATATATCAGAGAGTGAGTAAATTTTCACTTGAGACTCATTCAACTCTGATGTCTGTCCACATAACGGATCACCCCTTCTTGAGCATCCTCCAGCCGCCCCATTTTCTGTGCCCTTATTCTTTCGCCACGGCCCCTGACGTGATCATAAGTGACTCTGCGCGGGATGCGGGAGGGCTGCAGCATTTAAACTGCAGTCGGGTTATTCCGGAAGCTTCGACCGGGGACCCACCAAGGGGCCAGGAAGCTCTGGTGCAAGTCTGGCCGCTGCTAGGCAAGCAGGAGTGTCGCCATGGCAACGGAGCCGCACACACGCCGCCGCCGATGGGCGGAGAAATGCCCGCGCGGAAGTCTCCGCCCCCAGCCTGGGGCACCCGTGGTCGCAGCCGCCGGGATCGTCGCCGTGGCAACGACACCGCAGGCTGGAGGGGTGGAGTAGGGGGCGGGGAAATGCGAGAGCGAAAGTCCCCGCCCCTGGGCTGCTGGGCGGCGGCCACGCAGCGGCCCGCAAGGATTTGAAACCGTTTGGCTCGGGCGGCGTCGGCGGCGGCGGCCGAGCGGAAAGCTTGCGTGTGGTGGCGCCAGGTTCTCATTTTTTCCGAATTTCCTTCCCCTGCCCTTCCCACCAGATTCTCGAGTGGAATTTTGCGCCAGTGGCCGCCGCCCCGCCCTTGCGGGCCCGTTCGGGGAGGGGCGTCGCCCTTAGGCCATGGGCCCGTTCTGCGGGCCTGGGGGGCGCGCGCCCAGGGGGTCCCAGCGCTGTCCGCTGTGGTGTCCCCGATAGGCAGAGCGCAGTCCAGGCCGGGACGGCTTGGGAAAGTTCTGAGTAAAGTTTGATCAGCCGGTTTGATCGGTCTGACATGGTCAAGGAGTCTGACCCAAGGGTTTGCGACTGGGAGAGGAAATCTGTGTCCTGGACAAGGTAGGAGCGCGGCCTGGGCCTGGGCCTCGGCGGGCCGAGGAAGGGACTGCCAGGAGCGGCACCGCTGGAGTTTTCAATTCCGTCCCAGAAAAGAGTCTCAGAACAATCAGCTGGATTTGCGGGGACAGAACCAGGGCGCTGGTTGGTTTGCAGAAAGTCATAGGCCGCTTGGAGAGGCCCTAGCCCAGCACCGCCGCATGTAGGATGCTACCCTGTGTTTCTGAGTTAATTATTTTTAAGTGTTCAAGAGAACGACATAAGTAAATGTGAACAACTTTTCTAATCATTGCACGGCTATTTTTATTTGTCTTTAATATTTTAAGATGAGTCAAAATAAGAGAGAAGAGGCACATTAAATTCCATGAGCCTCTCCACAGTGGTCAGGCTGCAGCTTAGTGGAATGCATGGTATTAATAATTTGTGCAGTTTTCAGGCCCAGCTGTCACTGTCCCCTAAGAACTTACGTCAGTGATTTCACCTCACGTAAGTCTTAGCTTCCTCCTCTGCGGAAATGGTAGGGCCGGGCCAGAGAATACACTGAGATTTGTTTCTAAAGCACACACCCAGCTACGGGCAGAGTCAGGGAAGGCGCCTGTCAAAACATCCACACGTGAAAGCCAGAGAAAACGTGCACCTGTAAACCTTTTTTATTTGTCGACATTTCCGGTTTTCTTTTTTTTTTTTTTTTTGAGACAGAGTCTCGCTCTGTCGCCCGGGCTGGAGTGCAGTGGCCGGATCTCAGCTCACTGCAAGCTCCGCCTCCCGGGTTTACGCCATTCTCCTGCCTCAGCCTCCCGTGTAGCTGGGACTACAGGTGCCCGCCACCTCGCCCGGCTAGTTTTTTTGTATTTTTTAGTAGAGACGGGGTTTCACCGTGTTAGCCAGGATGGTCTCCATCTCCTGACCTCGTGATCCCCCCGTCTCGGCCTCCCAAAGTGCTGGGATTATAGGCTTGAGCCACCGCGCCCGGCCTTCCGGTTTTCTTTAATAACCCACAATATATGTAAAATATGATTTGATTGACCAAAATGGATTTTACACAACTTCCAAGAACATTTGTTTTGTTTGGCAAGGAGTGTGATATGAATGAAGTGTATTCTTTCCTTGGCAGTTGTGACTCCTTTTTTTTCCCCAGACCTTTTAATACTTGTGGCTTGGTTATGTTTGCTGACTCTAGGGTAGGTAAGCACCTGAGAAGGTCTTAGCCCATTTTGTAGCTGTCCAAAAAGAAACTTAAGTTTAAAAAGAGACAACATGGGTGAGTTTAATAAAAGACATGATCCAAATATAGATTGTAGCTATAAGCAAGAGTCACCCAATTTACTTCTTTTTTACCTTTGAAATTATTTATTTCTTTGAGACAGTCTTACTCTGTGGCCCAGGCTGGAGTGCAATGGTGTGATCTCAGCTCACTGCAGCGTCCGTCACCTTGGTTACCTTTGAAATAATTTATATAACTGATAGGCACACTATAATTACTCTAAGCCTAAGCCAAAGATGTTGCTTTACTTATTTTTCAATTCTAGTAATTTACATTTTCAATTCTGATAAATGGTGTGAAACTTTTGATAAGTTGGAACTAAGTAGATATAATTTGTGAATATGATGTAATTTGTTTTAAAATTTCTGTTTATTTTTCATTTTCAATTTTTTTTTTTTTTTTGAGATGGAACTTTGCTCTTGTCACCCAGGCTGGAGTGCAGTGGCATGATCTCAGCTCACTGCAACCTCCGCCTCTCGGGTTCAAGGGATTCTCCTGCCTCAGCCTCCTGAGTAGCTGGGATTACAGGTGCCTGCCACCATGCCCAGCTAGTTTTTGTATTTTTAATTGGCCAGGCTTGTCTCGAACTCCCAACCTCAGGTGACCCTCCTGCCTTGGCCTCCCAAAGTGCTGGGATTACAGGTGTGAGCCACTGCACCCGGCCCATTTTCAATTTTTTTTGAGACAGGGTCTCACTTTATTGCTCAGGCTGGAGTGCAATGGCATGATCTCGGCTCATTGCAGCCTTGACCTCTTGGGCTTAAGTGATCCTCCCACCTCAGCTTCCCGAGTAGCTGGGACTACAGATGCATGCCACTATGCCTGGCTAATTTTTGTATTTTTTGTAGAGACAGGGTCTCACTATGTTGCCCAAGCTGGCCTTGAACTCCTGGGCTCAAATGATCCACTCACCTTGGCCTCCCAAAGTGTTTGGATTACAGGTGTGAGCCACCATACGTGGCCAATAAGATGTAATTTGTATAGCAAGAATTCCTTGAAGGTTTGAAATGTTAGTTTTTTTGTTTCTTTTTCCATTTCTTTATTTTTTTTTGGAGAATAATTAAGGGACAAGAAGAAGCAGATTTTTAGTTTTTACCAAATGTTACTTTGATTCTTTATCTTTTTTTTTTAAATGTATACTTCAATATTGCATGTCAATATAGCAATAACAATTGCCTTTCTACTTTTCAAAATACTTTTTTTTTTTTTTTGCTGTGTCACCCAGGCTGGATTGCAGTGGCACCATCTCAGCTCACTGCAAACTCCGCCTCCCGGGTTCAAGCAATTCTCCTGCCTCAGCCTCCCAAGTAGCTGGGAATACAGGCGTGTGCTACTTTGCCCAGCTAATTTGTTTGGTAATTTTAGTAGAGACGGAGTTTCACCATGTTGGCCAGGCTGGTCTTGAACTCCTGACCTCAAGTTATCCACCTGCCTCAGCTTCCCAAAGTGCTGGGATTACAGGTGTGAGCCACCGCACCCGGCCTTCAAAATACTTTTTAATTAGTTGGAGATATTGCTCACTTACATGTAAATGGTCAGATGTAATGGATCTGCGAGCTAGAGGTTTCAGAATTTTAATCTGAGCTTTGTGCTTGATTTCATGATTTTGAGTTAGTCATTTAATGGTTAAATTTTAGTTTCCTCTAATGTTAAACACTAACATTTCCTACCCATGTCAAAGGATTTATTGAGAATTAGTGATTATGAGGAATCTTTTTTATTTAGCTTTAGCTATAGATGTTCTCAGGCAAATGTTTGAGTACATGGGCAGTATATACTCTTTCAGCCCTGGAGTACATCTAGGCCAGAGCTGTGCTTTAAAACTCTGGGTTTATGAGTTTCCTTGGGTTTGTTCATCCATTTGAATTGTTGCTTTTCAACATTATGATCTCACATCCAGCACTGGTATCATAGCCTTCTGTTACCAAGTACATAACTGATGGAGTATATTGTACAGATGTAAAACAAAACCAACCAACCAAACAAAAAATGATGAGTACCTGGTAATAAGCTAGGTACTTACTAAGATGTGTAAATCGTGATCCCTGCCTTCCAGGAGCTTCTCACAGAAAATGGAAGATATGTAAATAATAATACACAGATGTGTAAAAAAAAATAACAACATGGTAAATGCTGTACACCGATGTGAACAGTTTACACTGAGAACAGAGCAACAGCCAGTCTAGGGTAAGGGGGGCCAGCTTCACTCAGGTGACATTTGAGCTGCATTTACCTGACTCCAGGTAGAGGGAATAGCCTATGAAAAGGAGGTGGGATCAGATAATGGCTCGGGGGTTTGATCATGGTGAGGAGTTCATTGTGGCAAGAGGGAAGTGGGCATTGGTGTAGTTAGGCAGAGTAAGTGTGTGTGTGTGTGTGTGTGTGTGTGTGTGTGTGTGTGTGGTATGAGAGACAGGCCTAAATGCAAAGGTACTTTTATGCCTAACTTTGGGTTTGGATAGTATTCTGTTTTAGGCAGTCACGAGAAATTTTTAAACAGGAAGCGATAGGCTTAGCTTTGTCATTACGAAACTCATTCTGGAGCAGGTGAGGAAAATGGACTCAAGTAGAGAAAACTGACAGTAGGGAGACAGATGATGAGGCTGCCGCAGTTCAAGGAAGTGGTGTACAGGCCTTTATCTGAGACTGTGGCAGTGAGAATAGGGAAGTAGGCAGATTTTGAGATATTTCTCAGCATTTATTGATGTATTGATTTATGGGGGTTTAGAGGATGGGAACATTGAAACTTCTAGCTTGGGAGATGAAGTAGATGATGATGTCATCAAGCAGAGTACAATGTAGAATAGATTTATGGAGAAAAACATGAAGGATTTTTTCTTGGACATAATCAATCTAAGTAATAAACAGGACATTAGTGAATAGGTCCAGGAGCTATTGTAAATGAGTCTGGAGTTGCAAAGAGAAGCTGGAATTTGGAATAAAATTTAAGGGTGAATGGCATGAAATGAATATTTGAAATGATGGTACTGAATGCAATCACTAAGCGAGAGTGTGGAGTCAGATTGAAAGGAGACTAAAGAAAGAGCACTGGAGAGTCCTTATTGACTGGAGAAGCCAGAGCCATTGAGAGATTGAGAAGGAATGATCGGAGGCAGTAGGGGAGCCAGGAGTGAATGGAACCACTGAAGTCAAAGAGGAGTTTCTAGGAGTATGGAGTTGTCAGAAGTGGAAGATGCTGTGGAGATGTCAAATAGGATGCAAACTGAAGACAGCCCTTGGGATTTGGCAATTAGTGGATCATTGGCGAACTTTGAAAGATTTTTACTACCAGGATTGGGATAGAAGAGGTGATATACAGGGGGTGAGATCTGGATAGAAGCTGATGAAGTGGAGAAAGTAAGTGGATTTGGTGAGTGGAATGCTAGACTGAGGGGAGATCTTTAAACAGGAAGTGATAGGCTTAGCTTTGTCATTAGGAAACTCATTCTGGAGCAGGTGAGGAAAATGGACTCAAGTAGAGAAAACTGACAGTAGGGAGACAGATGATGAAGCTGCCGTAGTTCAAGTAAGTGGTGGGCAGGCCTTTATCTGAGATCATGGTAGTGAGAATAGGGAAGCAGGCAGATTTTGAGGTATTTCTCAGCTGCCATCAGAGGGGAAGGAGTCAGTGGAGATGGATGATTTTACGTAGCGAATAGGCAATTGACGGAGGACAGGTAGAGGGAGAGTTGTTGCGTCTGATACAGGAGCAGAGGTGGAAGAGTGTTTTCTCTGAGAGGTAAGTTGAGAGGTGGGAGGAATAACATCTTGGGGTGGTACCATCTGACTGTTATTTTTTCCATGAAGCAGGATGTATGATTTTTAAATTGAGAGTTAGGAGAGGCTGGAGTTATTTAAGGGGCTGTAAGATATTTGGGAAAAGTTTTAAAGCTGCTTTGTGGAGTAGGAAAGAGCAAGACTCCTGAGGGTTCAGGTAATGTTGGAAGCCATCTGACTACAAGGCAGTGCCATTTTTCTCCAGCAACCCTGTAGAGCATGAAGGAGGGCATCAAGGGATTGCAGCCTTGCCAAGTAGAAAGGAAAGATCTAGTGGAATAAGAAGAGAGTATTTAAGAAGACAAGAGGCGGCTGGGCGCTGTGGCTCATGCCTGTAATCTCATCACTTTGGGAGGCCGAGGCAGACAGATCACGAGGTCAGGATATCAAGACCAGCCTGGCTAACACAGTGAAACCGCGTCTCTACTAAAAATCCAAAAAATTAGCTGGGCGTGGTGGCATGCACCTGTAGCCCCAGCTACTCGGGAGACTGAGGCAGGAGAATCCCTTGAACCCGGGAGGTGGAGGTTGTAGTGAGCCGAGATTGTGCCACTGCACTTCAGCCTGGGTGACAGAGTGAGTCTCCATCTCAAAAAAAAAAAGAAAAGAAAAAAAAAAAAAGAAAAAGGAGGACAAGAGGCTGGTATCAGAAGGGTTTCTTTGCAAGATGACTGAGATGAGAAAGGGAAGTACATGGTAGTCAGATGGTTGGAACCTCGAGCCTCATGAGGGATGTTGGGGCTGGCGGAGGAAGAGCAGCAGTTGGGAAGTGGCAGGATGGATCTTGGTGTTTTCCTTTCAATGCATGGTTGGGTGGAGAAAGTGAAAGACTACAGAGGATGCATGAGAGGGTGGGTGGGGGGGTAGGGGGGCGGAGAGAGAGAGAGAATGAGAGAGATTATGAGAGACCTTGGCTTACCTCTAATGACTGAGGAAAGTCAAGTCAGCAAGCGAAAGCTAGGATTTACTTCCAGAGACAGGGTAAACCTCTTCTTTCTATGAAGAGGTTGTTGATAATGAAATGGTGGAAACCATTTGATAATGTGGTAAATATTAGAAGCTGGTTTAGCAGAGAGAGGGCAGTTTGTGGAGCAAGATAGCTTATGAGGCAGAACAAAGCTTTTCACCAAATATAGAATTTGGAAATGGAATAAATGACAAATTGGCACCATTCCTAATGTAAAGGTAGTGCACATCCCTATCAGGACATTTCACAATTTAAAGGAACATGTAGAGTGTGGATGTATTTTTAACTTAACGAATTTTGTCAAAACCTACACTTTTGATTTTTGGGATTCACCCTCTTTGTATTCAGTGTTTTTCTTGTTAATTAGAAAGAAGTATGATGACCAATATTTTACAGTTTTTAAAGAGGATTAAAAAATTTAAATTTGGCGGGGTGCAGTGGCTCATGCCTGTAATCCCAGCACTTTGGAAGGCTGAGGTGGGTGGATCACGAGGTCAGGAGTTTGAGACCAGCCTAACCAACATTATGAAACCCTGTCTCTACTAAAAATACAAAAATTAGCCAGGCATAGTGGTGTGTGCCTGTAGTCCCAGCTACTTAGGAGGCTGGGGCAGGAGAATCGCTTGAACCCAGGAGGCGGAGGTTGCAGTGAGCCAAGATTATGTCATTGCACTGTGTAGCCTGGGCAACAGAGCAAGACTCCGTCTCAAAAAAAAAATTAAATTTATATACAGCAAATGCACTTTTATTTGGCATATAGTGCTATCAGTTTTTACACGTGTGTAGGTTCTT
>NC_045449.1:59802547-59855804 GCF_002776525.5 Piliocolobus tephrosceles | reverse complement strand
ATGATCTCGATCTCCTGACCTCGTGATCCGCCTGTCTCGGCCTCCCAAAGTGCTGGGATTACAGGCGTGAGCCACCGCGCCCGGCCTGATCTGTTCTTTATGCCTATACTGTTTGCCTTTTCTAGAGTGTCACACAAATGGAATTAGACAGGACCTTTGTTGAAAATCAGTTGTTCATGTTTGTTTTGGTCTGTTTCTGGATCTTTTCCATTGATCTGTCTGTCCTTTCACCAATACCAATTGTCTTGACTACTGTGGCTTTGGAGTACATCTTAACATCTGGTAATGTATAAGTTCTCCAACTTTGTACTTTTTCAAAATTGTTTGGACTCTGTAGTTACTTTACCTGTGCATGTAAATTTTAGAATTAAGCTTATCTCTACAAATAATACGGCTGGGTTTTGATTGGAATTGCATTAAATCTACAGGTCAATTTGGGGAGAACTGGTATTTATCTCGTTTTTTTTTTTAATCTCTCTCATCAGAATTTTGTAGTTTTCAGCATACATATCCTTAATATTTTGATTTAAAATATTTTACAGATTGGATTATGGAAGTGGGAAGTGAAGAAGAAAAATGGGAGAAGCTGGATGCAGAATTTGATCACTTTGTGGTTGATATGAAGCCCTTTGTTCTAAAATTACCCCATAGGACAGGTAAGATTATGTTTGAAAATTAGATTCTTAAGATTAATTTTTTTCTTTATATTATTTAGTCAAACCAATGAACTATCAACATGGAAGAAAAACTGAATTTCTCTAGTAACAATTTTTGCCATTCACATGGGACTGTTTGCACCGAGTTGTTCAAGGGTAGATAGAAATTCAGTGGTGATGTCCTGCCAAACTGTGGAAAGACCTTATTGTGATGCCTCCTCTCACATGTCATGAGCTTATAGCACATGGATCTCTAAAGTTAGCTACAACCTTTTTTCTCACATCTTTTTCTTTTCTGTACGGGAAATTTTTCTCGCAAATTTTTCTTCTTTCTATGGAAAGGGCCAGAGACAGGAGGAGCCTACTACTGTTCTCCTGTTCTCCGGCCCTTGTGTCTATCAAAGCAGAAAATAGTCTATTGGTCTTTTATGCTTATTGGTTGGCAGAACAAAATCCAGTGTGAATAAAGTTTTGTTGCTATCTTGTCTCCAATTCCTGGCCTGTTATTTCTAATTATGGAACGAAAGTCTTTTTCTCAAGTTAGAGAATTTTCATGTAACTTAAGGCACTAGAGAGCAATTGGAAAGAATTTTGGGGACTGGGAAGATTCTCTAAGCCATAGTAGGCATAAGATTGGCTGTAAAGGTAAATGTGACTTGGTAGCTTTTGAGGGGTAGGTTTGGAGTGAGATAAGAAACTATGGCTTTTACTTTTTCCAAGTTGCCTGTTTCGCTGAGATGTCTGAGTGGACTCTATATTCAGTGAGGAACTGACTCAGTATTAAATATAGTAATCCCCCCTTATCTTGAGGAATATGTTCCAAGACCCCCAGAGGCTGCCTGAAACAGCTGATAGTACTAAAACCTATATATGCTGTGTCTCTTCCTGTACATACACACTGATGATTAAATTTAGTTTATCAATTAGGTACAGTATGAGATTAACAACAATAGCTAGAACAATTATAACAATATACTGTAATAAAAATCGTGTGAAAGTAATTTCCCTCTTTCTTTCAAAATATCTTATTGTACTGTACTCACCTATTTTTGAACTGCATTCGAGTGTGGGTGAATGAAACAGGAAAGTAAAACCATGGATAAGGGGAGACTATTGTATTTATTCCAGGGAGTTGTGTTAGGAGAAGGGAGTATGATATATAAATGATGCATTCTGTGGTCACCTATTGTTCTAGGGCCTTCAGTCCTGGATAAGTTGCATGGTCTTCCCTTGAAGATCTCCTCCTCTGCCTTCTTCTCTTGACCTTGTCAGGCTTTAACTTCTTTCTTCCTCTGCTATTTTTCAAATGAATATTTCATGTCCCATGACTCGTTCATGATTATTTGAATGATATCTAATGATATTTATATATTGCATCCTCTTCTAATATCCACTACCTTTTTTTCTTTTTGTCTTAGATTTGCTGATTAGGAAACATTTGTATTAAAATTTCTCATTGTAAATGTATTTCAAATCAAACCATCCTCATATTTTATCTTCTTTAAAAAAAGGTTTTAGGGGCCAGGCGTGGTGGCTCATGTCTGTAATCCCAGTACTTTGGGAGGCCGAGGTGGGCGGATCATGAGGTCAGGAGGTTGAGACCATCCTGGTTAACATGGTGAAACCCCGTCTCTACTAAAAATATAAAAAAAAATTGGACGGGCGTGGTGGTGGGCGCCTGTAGTCCCAGCTACTTGGGAGACTGAGGCAGGAGAATGGCATGAACCTGGGAGGCAGAGCTTGCAGTGATCCGAGATCATGCCACTGCACTCCAGCCTGAGCGACAGAGCGAGACTCCGTCTCAGAAGAAAAAAAAAAAAGATTTTAGCTACATAAAATTCATTAATTGTAATCTTTGATTCCTTGACACATTGTCAGTATTGGTACATCCATAGCTTTCTTTTATTTAGTTTATAATGAGCAATCTGAAACTCACATCTTAATCAAGAACTAGAAATTAATAATAAATTACATCTTATTGCTAAATTCTACTTGTGATAATGGGTTTTCCCATTATTTTACATAGAAGAATGCATTCTTTCATTAACCAAATTGTACTGAATTCTGGGCATTAGAATATTATATAGATTTAAATTTGCTATGGGATGTGGAAAGTATGTAGATTAAAGAACTATTTACTTAAGTTTATCAGTTTCACTTTTGTATTTTCGTTTTTGTTGTTGTTGTTGTTGTTGTTGTTGTTTTTTGAGATGGAGTCTCACTCTGTCGCCCAGGCTGGAGTGCAGTGGCGCCATCTCGGCTCACTGCAAGCTCCGCCTCCCAGGTTCCCGCCATTCTCCTGCCTCAGCCTCCCGAGTAGCTGGGACTACAGGGGCCTGCCACCACACCCGGCTAATTTTTTGTATTTTTAGTAGAGATGGGGTTTCACCGTGTTAGCCAGGATGGTCTCGATCTCCTGACATGGTGATCCGCCTGCCTTGGCCTCCCAAAGCGCTGGGATTACAGGCCTGAGCCACCGCCCCCAGCCACACTTTTGTATTTTCTTCATGTTCATGGTGTTCCCAATATTTCATGAAGTTTGTTTCATGATTATGTAATTTTCACAGCAAAATATACAAAAATTTTTAAAGGCATAGGTTTCCAACCTGAAATGATATTTGCACCATAGTAAATCTGGTCTTAGTGATTTTTGTAGGTAAAACAATAAATGAATATGACCTTGGTAAACTAAAAGATTAGAGCAGATTTATGATTTGCATTAGATATGTAATCCTCAAATTGACTTAGACTGATAAAAAATTATTACCAGAATAGTTTTCATGAGACTTAAAACAGTCCTGTGTCATGGCAAGATAATATGACAAGGCAAGACCTTTATATGTGGATTAAACTGTGCTGTAATTTTTAGGTAGATTTTGAAAAGAATAATTATTTTAAAAAATGGCATGTAAATTGTGCTCAGTTATTTTTAAAGATGTTAAAACCCTCAACCAATCAGCTACAACTCCCTGGATATTATTGAATTTCATAAATAAAACATTCAAGATTTAATTTTAGAGTAATTTGAAAATGCTTAGATAAATCGGAGATTGCATTTTATCTCTTTCAAGGTTTACATAATTAAAATTGTAGAAAGATTTTTCAATATATCTAAAATTATTTTAGAGATGCAAAATTATAACAAAATTTTATCGCAGAAATTTATTTATAAAAAGTCTCCCAGCAAAGAAAAGCCCTGGACTTGATGGCTTCACTGATGAATTTTACTAAATTTTCTTCTTGTACAAAGTAATCCCAATATTTCATGAGTTTGTTCTGTGATTACATAATTTTCACAGCAAAAAATACAAACATTTTTAAAGGCATTCTTCTGTATATGGATATCAAGTTTTCAATATCCATATACAGAAGAATGAAACTAGACTCCTGTCTCGCACCATATACAAAAATAAAAATGGATTAAAGACTGAAATCTAAGACCTCAAACAAGGAAACTACTAAAAGAAACATTGGGGAAAACCTTCAGGATATTGGTCTGGGCAAAGGTTTCTTGAGTAATACTCCAAAAGCACAGGCAACCAAAGCGACAATGGACAAATGGGATCTCATTAAGTTAAAAAGTTTCTGCAAAGGAAACAATCAACAAAGTGAAGACACAATCCAGCGAATGAGAGAAAATCTTTTCAAACTTTTCATCTGAGAAGGGAATAACCAGAATATATAAGGAGCTCAAATAACTCTATACAAAAAAAATCAAATAATCTGATTTAAAAATGGCAAAAGATCTAAATAAACATTTCTCAAAAGAAGACATACAAATGATAAACAGGCATATGACAAGATGTTCAACATCATTGATCATCAGAGCAACGCAGATGAAAACTACAGTGAGATATTATTTCATCCCAGTTAAAATGACTTTAATCCAAAGACAGGCAATAGCAAATGCTGGCAAGGATGTGGAGAAAAGGGAACTCTCCTGCATTTTTGGTGGGAATACAAATTAGTGCAGTGACTGTGGAGAAGAGTTTGAGGTTCCTCAGAAAAACTAGAAAATAGAGCTACCATGTGATTCAGCAGTCCCACTGCTAGTTATATACCCAAAAGAAAGGAAATTAGTGTATTGAAGAGATATCTGCACTCCCATGTTTGTGGCAGCTCTGTTCACAATAGCCAAGATTTGGAAGCAACGTAAGTGTCCATCAACAGACAAATGGATAAAGAAAATGTGGTACATGTACACAACGGAGTACTATTCAGCCAACGGAGTACTATTCAGCCATAAAAAGGAGACCCTATCATTTGCAACAACATGGCTGGAACTGGGGGACATTATGTTAAGTGAAATAAGCTAGGCACAGAAAGACAATCTTCATATATTCTCAGTAATTTGTGGGAGCTAAAAATTAAAACAATTGAACTCATGGAGATAGAGAGAAGAATGGTTTCCAGAGGCTGGGAAGGATGGGTACAGAGGGAAGTGGGGATGGTTAATGGGTACAAAGACATAAAGTGAGTAAGACCTAGTATTTGACAGCACAATAGAGTGACTACAGTCAATAATAATTTAATGGCATATTTAAAAATAACTAAGTATAATTGGATTGTTTGTAACACAAAGGATAGATGCTTGAGGTGATGGATAGATACCCCATTTATCCTGATGTGATAATTATACATTACATGCCTGTATCAAAATATCTCATGTACTGCCTAAATATATATATCTACTGTGTACTCACAATAATTAAAAATTTAAAAAGTTTTTTAATGATAATCTAGAGATTTTATTTTTGTGAAAGTGTTTCTTTGCATTTGTCTTTCTCATAACCAATTACCTAATAACATTAAATTGTAGACCAGGAGTTAGCAGACAATGGCCCATGGGCCAACTCCTGCCCACAGTCTTTTTTGTCAGGTTTTATTGGAACATAGTCATGCCATTTGTTTTCCTACAGTCTCTGAGTGCTTTCACACTACAGTGGCAGCGTGGTTGTGCCAGAGCTCCTATGGCCTGTGAAGCCTAAAGTATGTACTCTCTGGCCTTTAACAGAAAAGGTTTGTGGGTCCTTCTTTTAGACAAAGCAGGTGCTATTATAGGTCTTTGTAATTGAATGTTTCATTTTATAAAAAATTAAGTTTCTAATAGTTCTTATGTATTTATAGAACGGCAGAGGTGTGCTCTTTGGATTAGAAAGCTGTGTGAGCCTTCAGGAACAGGTGCAGGAACAATGGGGAGGAAGAATCGGAACCTGTATGCAAAATTGTTATTGCATATGCTTAAACGAGGTGTGCTTGAAGGCCCTTTTACACACCGACCTGAACCCGGGACACTAAAAATTCTACCTTCATACATGGTAGGTATCAATGAACAAAATGTATATATATATATATATATATATATATATATGTAAGTTTCATTTTTTATAAAAAGCATCAAGTTACCATCCCTTTGGGGAATGGTAATACTGTTAGGTTGTATGTGCTAGATAATATATTAAAATTGTTTTTTTCTTCTTGATTCATTTTTTTCCACCTTTGATAAAATACGTGTATTGCTTATAAGAGGAGTATCCTTACTGATTTATTTATTCCTCAATATTCAATAATATTTCTAAAAAACTGAAAATGAAATTTTTTATATTGAGCTTTACTTTTTATTAATTTTCACTGGATTATAATGGTAATTTTTATATAATTCAGTACTTTCTAGTTTTTGAACTCATATACATTATTTAAACATTCATGAGAGGTTGAAGTGCGTGATTTGTAAAAATTCTTTCTACTCTAATAAAATGACAGTAATAAGTTGGAGTTTAAAAGTCATTTTCTGTACTTAATTTCATTGTCAAAATCAGCTTTATTGCAAAGGCAGTTATGATTATGCTTGGTGGATAAATTGTCACTGTCTTGGTCCTTGTAACCATAAAATATACCTTGGTTTGTGTGGCATTTGCGTGCCGGTACTTGAGAGATCTGGAGTACCTGGTATTGGTAAGTTTGGTAGTTGCTATTAGGATATATATGTGTTTTTTCCATGAACTGCAGAATTCTGTGTGATGTATTTTAAAACTATTTATATTTTATCAGTTTACTTAAAGCATAGTTTAGTCAAGTGGCATGCTGAACATTAGAGAATAATTCCTGTTTTCTGTGGCACAATGCCAAAAGTTTTAATGACTATATCATTTAAAAGAAATTTCTGTGCATGTCCCATATGGAGTGGAGGGTCTTGTGTCATCCTCCCTAAAGAACAGTGCCTTGAGGATTTTGTCTGTAGGATTGGGAGAATTGTTGCAGAGGTGTGCAGTCAATGCAGAGTTTTCTTTAGAAATGTGTAAAGGTAGAACATTATGAAGCACATCTAGATGTGAAGATATGAGTATATTGTATCATGTTTTCCCATTCACACTTAATTTCATAGAGTCAAAGGGAAGGGCTTTATTTAACAAATCATAATAATGAGAAAGTTTAGAGAACTCTCTTGGGTTTCCCAGCTAGTTAGTAGTGTGACCAGAACTAAATCCCAGGTTTTTCACTCTGCTGTTCCCATCTTGTCAAGGGATTCCTAATTTTAATTCTTGGGTTGCATTGTTTTGTGTTTCTCTTCCCACTGATTTCTTTGTGTGTGTGTGTGTGTGTGTGTGTGTAAAGTAGTTAGCGATTACAGAAAGAGATAAGATAGCACATAATTAAAAAAAAAACTTTATATTTAACTTTTCATATTTAACTAATATTCCTTTTGTAATATAAACATTACTATCAGATTTATCTGTTATGTACTTCTGTTTATTGTATTTCTTAGACAGTAGAATGTAACTAAAATGTAAATATGTTATCACTTAATGTATTTTAATATCTCATAATTCATTGTATATTGAATTTTTTAAATGTTTGAGTGTAATTAAATTTGAGTATTGGAAAGGCTGTTATCAAACTTGAAACTTGATGGAAATTTTAGTGGTTTTATTGTAGTACATTTTGAAAGAATAATTTTTCTGATTTTTAAAAATCAGTCCATCTATTTTGATGAACCAAATCCAGCGCAAGCAAAAGGTTCAAGCCCAGAGGGATTACCAGCCTGGGTACTGGGTGAGCTGGAGACAAGTGAACACAAATTAAATGAATCATGGAAACTTTCTTCCGGAGAAGATAACACTTTGGTACAGTCGCCAACTGATGTCTACAGGTATGCTAAGAGAATGGGATTTTGAATGTGTTTCATCATTTAGTCTGTCTTTGGAGCTGATTTATACATTCTGTTTTTCCTTTTTTTTTTTAATAGTAAGTAGTTTACTTTTCCCTTAAGTGCACATTCAAGATTATTTTATATTTTTAGCCATTTAATAGATACCTATTAACTTCATATATATTTTTGATGGCTTGACAAGTGGTCCCTGAGCATCTTTAAATGACATAATTATGTATTTTCCTTTATGACAAGCATACATTAAAAGCATTATCAATAACTTGAACAAAATATAACATCCTGCAAATCCAACTTGAACAATATTTGTTTTCACTTAATGGTATAATGAATGTAAGCATAAACCCCATTAGACTGTGCTTTCTTACTCGAGTATTAAACTTAAATAGGTTTTTTTAGTGCAAAAAAAAATTTCTGAATTTTTGAAATGTACCGAAAGGCCATTATTGTGTTCTATCAAGTGAAAGAAGAAAGATAGGAAAGAGGGACCTTGTGATTTAAGAAGGGGAGAGGGTTGGGCACAGCTGTGCCTCTGTGGTCCTAGCTATTCAAGAGGTGGAAGCAGAAGGATACCTTGGGCCCAGGAGTGTGAGGCCAGCCTGAGCAATAGAGTGAGACCTCATCTGTGAACAAAAAACAGAAGGGGAGAGACAGACACTATGTCTTTGTAGAAGTGAAGGATATCCTTATATCTGGCAGTAAATCACTCATCTGTTAAGTCCTCCGGACATTTGATTTATAACCACTGCTTTAGATGAGTGGGGGAGAGAGATGAGCGCATGGATAGTTTGAATGCAGTGGCTATGCATAGTCATGGAAATATTTGCAAGGATTCAGGTGTGTATAAGAAAAGCGTTCAGGATAGGAAATAGACTTGAGATTTCCAGGGAGTCCAGGTGAATAGATTTTTTTCTTCTTTGGAACACAGGATAAAGTTTGAGAAAATACAATGAGAATATCCTTCACCTGTTACTCATTGACTTTTTTGAGAAATGAAACCATAGTAAAATCCCCAGAATTGTAAAAAATAACTTAATTCTCTTTGTTGGTCACCTATTATTAAATGACATTTTAATGCAAAGGATTGCTAGAGTATGAGGCATTCGTTGTCGGTTATATAATAAGTAATAGGAAAGGCAGGCACTCTTGTGACCCTGGTGAGTCCACCCATCCTTCAGAGATCGCAGCGTGAAAAAAGCCCTTATCGCATATCCCAGGGCAGTTTAGGTGACCCCGTTATTTACTCCGTTAGTACTCTGTGTTTCTTTGCTGCCTTCATCCTATGCGTAGAGGCTTACTATCCTGTGTGCTAGACTGTACATTTCATGAGGTAGGAACTTGTGTTTTTGCTGTTTGCTGTATTTGCTATATTTCCAGCCCCTAGCACTGGGCAGGAACGTGTTAGGAATTCCATAAGTATCTATATTCAAGAGTGAATGCATGCATGAATGAGTAGATTGAGTTAGACACTGCCACATATTTAATCTGGACAAAATCCCTCTGAGACGGATATATTGTGGCAGAGGAAATGGCCTAAAAGGATTTTTTTTTTCTTTTTAACATTTCAGAAAACGTTGAAGGAAGCATAAATTTTAGAAAACGTGGAGGGAAGCTTGGATGTAGGTTATAGCGATTGCCTTCACACACTGTAAGGAATATGACAATGAAAGAGCTGGAAAGGACATGCTTAAAATATCATCTGTCAAATGTCAGAATCACTAAGGTCAATTAGGGCTGCCAAAACAGAAGATCTCAGGGTATCATGTTTCTTTTAAAGTTTAATAGTTTTAACTTGATTATTTTTAAAATTTCAATTTGATTTACATTAGTTAACAGATATTTGTAGTTTTTACATACATGAAGGCATTTAAAAATAACATTTACTTTAGCTAAAGCCAAGAAAACTGATTTTAAGGTGAAATATGTATCATGTGTGACATCAGATCACATGTGGTAGTGTATTGGCCATTGATGGTTCTGTCTTCTTATTTCTTTTCTAAATTTGCCCCTTTACTCTGAATGATCATAGTGTGCTAATGAAAAAGTTAGTATCTGCTAATCTTGACCTAATATATCTAATCAGTTCTGCAAGAAATTGTTTTAAAAAGTTTAAGAGGCTTATAATATTTGACACATGTATGTTTTTATAGTGAATAATTTATTGTTACTTAGAACTGAAGTTTAATGCTGCCTCATAAATTTTACAGCCACTTCAACTTGTCCTTTGAAAAACCTCTTTAATCTTAAAAGATTTTTCCCCCTTAGTGTTTCTTTTTTGATCACTTTATAAAATCCTGCTTTACTTAGACCTTTTTGTATGTGAAGTATTTCTAATGGCATTTTAGATTATGCTGTTTGTGTCCTAGCCTTTTTATATTATTAAAGATGCAGAGTCCTTTTGAAGCCTTTTTGTTAGGACTCCCTATTCAGTAGAGATGGCACCTTTCCTTTACTTCTATTCTTCCTGTAGGATATGGTATATAGCCTTGTTCCTAACTTGTTAGAAGTATGGTAAGGTCATATTCTGTCTGGCTTATTCTCACACTTTATTTTTTCCACCAGTATACATCATATACTAGTGTACTTAGCATTTCACACCAAACAGCTTCAACACTTAACTAGTAGTCCTGTCCTGGTTCTCTTCTTTGCTTTCATTTTTCATATTTCTTGGTTTAAGATAATCTTATTACCCATATTTTCTATATATAGCATTGCTATTATATATCTGTTACTGCATTTTTATGTCAAATATCTGCCTATTTTCTTTTCTTTTTCTTTTTCTTTTTTTTTTGAGATGGAGTCTTACTCTGTCACCCAGGCTAGAGTGCAGTGGCACAGTCTTGGCTCACTGTAACCTCCACCTCCTAGGTTCAGGCAATTCTGCTTCCTCAGCCTCCAGAGTAGCTGGGATTACAGGCACGCACCACCATGTCTGGCTAATTTTTGTGTTTAGTAGAGACATGGTTTCACCATGTAGGCCAGGTGTTGAACTCCTGACCTTAAGTGATATGCCCACCTTGGTCTCCCAAAGTGCTGGGATTACAGGCATGAACCACCATGCCTGGCCTATCTGCCTATTTTCTAGACAGTGAAATATTTTTGTTATATTTGAGTTTGGAGCATGACTTTAGAAAATGTTACTAAGGAGACCATAGACTTAGATCTCATGCATGTATAGTTTGGTTAATTTCATTTAGATCTATAATCATGAGCTATATCAATATATATTATCTTTCTGATCTGCCTTCAGATACTTAACATGGAGGTCTGGTAAAGACCTTAATTGTCTTGATAGTGGTCTTCATGATCCTCCTTCTGGGGTTCATACCTTTATATGATCCCCTCCCCTTGAGTGTGGGCAGGACCCATGACTTGCTTCTAATCAGTAGATTATGGCAATGGTAATGGGATATTATTCCCAGGATTATATTACTTCATCTTGCTAGTAGACTTGCTGTCATTCCCATTGCTGGCTTTGGAAGAAGCAGCTGCCATGAATCATACATGAATCAGATAGTCATAAGGAACTGAATGCTGCTGACATCCACATGGGTTGGGAAGTGAATCCTTCCCTAGTTGAGCTTTTAGATCAGAACCCAGGCCTAGTCCAATCATGATTGCAGCCTTTTGTGGCCCTAAGCAGAGGACCCAGTTCAGCTGTGCCTTGACTTCTGACCCGCAGAAACATGAGAAAATTTATGTGTGTTGTTTAAAGCTGTTAAATTTGTAACAATTTGTTATACAGCAATAGATGACTAGTACAGTCTTTATCCTCATTTTAGAAAATTATGCAATCTCTATATATAATACATGTTTATAAAAACCTCAGTATAGAAATATTTAGAGTAAAAAGTCACAATCCTTCTCTCTGTGTCTTCTTTATCCCACTTTCCTTTTGAGTGGTAATCACCATTAACAATTTTGTGCATATCATTTTACAATAGACATCCACACCTATATAATTAAGAAATTACAGGCCAGGCAAGGTGGCTCACACTTGTAATCCTAGCACTTTGGGAGGGAAAGGTGGGCGGATCACAAGGTCAGGAGTTCGAGACCAGCTTGGTGAATATGGTGAAACCCCGTCTCTACTAAAAATACAAAAAATTAGCTGGGCATGGTGGTGGGTGCCTGTAGTCCCAGCTACTTAGGAGGCCGAGGCAGGAGAATCGCTTGAACCCGGGAAGCGAAGGATGCAGTAAGCTGATATTGCACCACTGCACTGCAGCCTGGGTGACAGAGCGAGACTCCATCTCAAACCAAAAACAAAAAAATTACAAATTGACTCATACTGTGCGTACTGTTCTGAGACTTGCTCTTTTTTTTACTCAGCTTTGTCTTAAACCCGTATCAGGTGGACTTTTAAATTGCAGATAATCCGTAATGTGGATATACTATAATTTAACCTGTCTCTTCTACTTTTAATTTTTTTATTGTTTTAAAGAATGGATGAGTTAACATCCTAGTAATACATAATCATGCCCCTTATTTAAAAATGCACCCAGCCGGGCGTGGTGGCTCACGCCTGTAATCCCAGCACTTTGGGAGGCCGAGGTGGGTGGATCACGAGGTCAGGAGATCGAGACCATCCTGGCTAACACGGTGAAACCCCGTCTCTACTAAAAATGCAAAAGATTAACCAGGCGTGTCGGTGGGTGCCTGTAGTCCCAACTACTTGGGAGGCTGAGGCAGGAGAATGGCGTGAACCCGGGAGGCGGAGCTTGCAGCGAGCCGAGATCGTGCCACTGCACTCCAGCCTGGGCGACTGAACGAGACTCCGTCTCAAAAAAAAAAAAAAAAAAAGGCACCCAGGGTTTGTTTTAATCAGATATTATACGATGACAGACACAGAGACAAGTTGCCTTTGAAAGAAGAATTTGTTTCTCACAGTTTCCAAGAGGAGGGAGGCATGCCACACCATGCAGGCCAGGTGGAGAAGCACAAGGGTTGGTCAGGAGGCAGAAGGAGCAAGGAGAAGTATGGGAGAGAGCCTTTTTATATAGTGGTGGGATGTTCCCTATTGGATAGAAAGTGAAACACTGATGTTGGGATTTGTAGTTGGAGGGTTTGTAATATAATTTCCAAGTGCCCACAAAAAGACAGGAATGGTAAGGATGTGAACAACTTTGGCTGTTAGTTTGGTCCATGATTTCAAGATGCCAAATTATCAATTAGAATACCAAGAATGATTTTTATATGCCTGCATGTGTTTTGGGCTATTATGGATTCTTAGATGAGAAATTGCTTTGTTGGTGGGGTTATTAGTTGGATCAACACCTTGTGCAATGGTTAAAATATATATACACACACACACATATATATGTAGATTTGTATATATATATAAATATATATACACAAATATATATATAAAATATATATGCATTATTGCAAGATCTAATAGGATGAAGTTAAAAAGAAGTACATAAACTATAGGAAGCTTCCACTTGTGTTTGTGTATATGTGTTTTAGAGACTCTATGGATACATATGTGTTCGTGTGCATGGAATCTTTCTGGGTACCACACATGAAACTGTGAAAGGTGGTTAGCTTTAGGGATTGGGGCTAGTTTGGAGTGTACGTTTAAAAACGTTCTTTTTTAAACAAAGTGCCTGTGGTACTAACTAGTACTACCACTATCTCCGTTTACAAATGGAGTTGTAAGGACGAAGTGAAATAAGGTATGTAGAGCCCTTGACAGAGGGCCTGTTAAGAGTTAGCTGCTGCTGTCGCCATCATCACTGGTATGGTGATCGTTATTGTAATAGTTCATCAGGGCCTTGCTTGTTAGATTGTTTGACCATTCTTTTGCTTCTCTAATTACTAATCCTCCCAAAGGGTATTATCTTAAATTCCGTTGGTCATTAATTATTTTCGGTTACTAAAAGTAATTTTGTATTCCCTGAGAAAAATAAATTATGACTATGCAGAAAAGTTATGATTTTAAGTGTGAACCCTGCACAATATCAAAATAAGGAATGGTAATTGTATTTTAAAAGAGACTTTATAGGAATCTTTATTTAAACAACATAACAAGCCTCTTTTTCAAGGATAGATGGAACACAGAGTGGCTGGCCTAATTGTTTACAGTTTTTCACGCCATATATTTGAAGCTGCCTAAATAGCTAATTTGTTTTTGTTTTTGTTTTTTTTTTGAGATGGAGTCTTGCTCTGTCACCCAGGCTGGAGTGCAGTGGCGCGATCTTGGCTCACTGCAAGCTCCGCTTCCTGGGTTCAATCGATTCTTCTTCCTCAACCTCCTGAGTAGGTGGGATTACAGACATGTGCCACCACACCTGGCTAATTTTTTTTTGTATTTTTAGTAGACACGGGGTTTCATCATGTTGGCTAGGCTGGTCTCGAACTCCTGACCTCAGGTGATCCACCTCCCTCGGCCTCCCAAAGTGCTGGGATGACAGGTGTAAGCCACCGTGCTCGGCCGGTAACTAACATTTTGATTTTAGTTCACATCAGCTGTATACTCTTCATGCTTTATCTCAAAGACGGAACACAAAGGTAATAGGTTGTATTCTTGCCTTACAATTCTGTCAAAAATATTTTGAAGCTTCCTGTTAATGGCTTATAATTATCTTATGTCTTTTCAGTGAAGTATGTGTGGTCTGGTGGCTTATTACCAAAGTGCAGTTAGGTTCTGGGATAGGGAAAGACTTAAAAAAATGATTTAATAGCACTTATTATTTTTACTGAAAACTTTGATTAAAAGTTATGGTAGGGTGAAGAGGAGTAATGTTAAATAAACCCTGACCTTTAAATGCTGCTTTACAGTGGAAGAAACACATCGTTTCTGCTTATTTGAGAGGAATTTATTGATGAAAAATAAGGCATTTAATTAGATTTCTTTCGGTGCCATTTTATTAGGAGCCTCCACCAGATTGCTTAGGATTTCTAGGAGAGTGCAAATAATTATTAACTACCTACTATTTTTACCGTATCGGATTTAGGCTAACTTTATATAAATTATATTTATCTTTTAACTCCTATTGGGTCATCTAAATAATACATGTGTTCATACCTATAAGAAAGAACTTGGAGAGTAATTATTCTATTTTAAATAATTATAGAGGACTATAGTTTTTACATCTTTGCTTTAATGAGATTTTGCCATGGGTTATTTGATGCTAGATTTGAGTTTGGAATGAAGATTCTAATTATGGTCCTGCCTTTATGGAAAATGTGACTTGCTTTACAATGATCCTCTTTATGATGTGGTTTTCCGGGAATGCATTGTGGTAAAAAGCTGGGATTCTGTATGTCTTATCCCCGTATAGCTAACATTTCATTTGTGTGTGCAGTTTAATAACATGGCCAGCAGATGGTGATCAAGTATAATGAAAACCAGTCTATGTGAGAAAACATTTTTTGCTTTAAAAATATTGATTTAATTTTTTAGTCTGTGGATGCAAAAGAATCTTTTTACTTTGTAAGCTCCATTTTTATATGTAAATGATATTAACATTATAAATTGCTCCTGCTGAGATTGTTGGATGAATTAATTTATCAGGGAGTCAATCAATACCTTTCCTTCTTAGTAAAACCTTCTTAAATATTACCGGCCAAAAGTACATTCATTTTATTTGTGAATAATCCCAATGTTTGGACAAACATGTGTTCTACAGCAGTGCTGTTCAATAGAAGTTTCTGACGGTAATGTTCTATAGGCAGCGCTGTCCAATACGGTAGCCACCAGTACACGTGACTGTTGAGCAGCTGAAATGTGGCTGGTGTGATTGAAGAACTGAATTTCTAATTTCAAGTAACTTAAATAGCCACATGTGATTAGGGGCTACTGTGTTGGGCAGAACAGTACCAGATCTGAATCTTCTGCTTGGCCACTGCAAAACCTGACTGACCAGATGGAGAGCTGGTGGCCTGTTCTCTGTCTCCGGGGGGTTGTGGGGTGGGGATGGGGACTAGGGCTTGGGAGCTGGTGCATAGAAACTGGCTGTGCCACATGGGAGACCTTTCTTCTGTGCTTACTTGCATTTCATGGGCAGCTCTCTTTTTTGGTGATGATCACCCATGATCAACATCTAGTTGCTCTTCTCTTGGTCAATTTCCACTGTCAGAGGAGCTCCTACTAACAAAAAAGAAACTGTTAATAAACACACACACACACACACACACACACACACATATTTTTTATTTTTTTAATTTTTTGAGATAGAGTCTCGCTTTGTTGCCCAGGCTGAAGTGCAGTGGTGTGATTTCGGTTTACTGCAACCTCTGCCTTCTGGGTTCAAGCATTTCTCTGCCTCAGCCTCCTGAGTAGCTGGGATTACAGGTGCCTGCCACCACGCCCGACTAATTTTTGTATTTTTAGTAGAGATGGGGTTTTGCCATCTTGGCCAGGCTGGTCTTGAACTCCTGACCTCGTGATCCACTGGCCTTGGCCTCCCAAAGTGCTGGGATTACAGGTGTGAGCCATCATGCTGGCCTTTTTTTTTTTTTTTTTCTTTTGCGATGGAGTCTTGCTCTGTTGCCCAGGCTGGAGTGCAGTGGCACGATCTTGGCTCACTGCAACCTCTACCTCCCGGGTTCAAGTGATTCTCCTGCCTCAGCCTCCCGAGTAGCTGGTATTACAGGTGCCTGCCCAGCTAATTTTTTGTATTTTTAGTAGAGACGGGGTCTCGCTATGTTGGCCAGGGTGGGCTCCGACTCCTGACCTCAAATGATCCTCCTGCCTTGGCCTCCCGAAGTGCTGGGATTATAGGTGTGAGCCACTGTGCCTGGCCAAATCTGACTAATTTGACAATCTTTTATACAGTGGACACTTGCTGATAGACACTTCACCTTGTACTCTAGAAATAGGACTGCTACATAAATGAGAAGCGAAAACTGCTTCTTAGAGTACTCAGTAAAATATAACATTTCACACATATAAAACCACTTAGTTACTCATTAATTTTCAACATTAATGTGCTAATTAAATGTCACTCTTAGGTATTTACTGAGATGAGGCAGTGGCAACTATTTGTAACTGGGATGGAGCAGCTTTGAAAATAATGGTCCTTAGGCCATTATTTCTCTTAGGCTTTTTTCTCCCCCAGTAAGAGAACTTTCTGACAATTTAGTCACATTTCTTTTTTGCTTTCTTTTAATGAATGAGGCTTTGTAATAACATCTTTTTATTTTATTTTATTGTTATTATTTTTTTGAGACGGAGTCTCACTCTGTCGCCCAGGCTGCAGGCTGGAGTGCAGTGGTGCAGTCTTGGCTCACTGCAAGCTCTGCCTCCCGGGTTCACGCCATTCTCCTGCCTCAGCCTCCCGAGTAGTTGGGACTACAGGTGCCCGCCACCATGCCCGGCTGATTTTTTGTATTTTTAGTAGAGATGGGGTTTCACTGTGTTAGCCAGGATGGTCTCGATCTCCCGACCTTGTGATCTGCCTACCTTGGTCTCCCAAAGTGCTGGGATTACAGGCGTGAGCCACCACGCCCGGCCTGTAATAACATCTTTTAATTTCACAAACAAGTTTCTCTTCGTCCGGTAATATTGAACAGTTTGGGTTGTCCTTTTTAATAAACAAAAATGGATAACAGTAAGCTTATATTTTAACATTTAATTTTAATGAAATTTAAATATTGAGTATTCTAAGTCAGAGATATATTAATAAACAATGATTTAAATGTACTATTTTTTAAATTTGGTTTTTATTTTTAAGTTTTAAAATCAAGTGTGCCATTTTAAAGTAAATAGTTGGCAATATGAAGTCTTAAAGTGCTTATGGATCTATGCTCACCTTTTTCTAGTTTTGTTAAGCATCTTATGTTTTTCATTTAGTTTTCTTTTTCTTTCTAATAAAGTTCTTTTTGAAAAATTAATATAAATATGTTGTGGATCGTTGGAAGTTATTTTCATTTTTAAATTTTCAGCATTATTTGATACTTTACTGGATTATTGTTATTTATTTTTATGTTTCATAAGTATATTTAGTAATATACCCAAAGAAGACTGTTCTACAGATGGTAAAAACAATGTTACCTGCTGCTCAGATGAATGAAAAGACAGGAAATCAGAAGTTCTCATTTTGGTTTTCTGATAATTTATAATTCAGTAGTTGTATTGCTTTAAAAATTTTTTTTTTTTTTTGAGACGGAGTCTTGCTCTGTCGTCCAGGCTGGAGTGCAGTGGCCGGATCTCAGCTCACTGCAAGCTCCACCTCCTGGGTTTATGCCATTCTCCTGCCTCAGCCTCCCGAGTAACTGGGACTACAGGCGCCCATCACCATGCCTGGCTAATTTTTTGTATTTTTAGTAGAGATGGGGTTTCACCGTGTTAGCCAGGATGGTCTCAATCTCCTGACCTTGTGATCCGCCCATCTTGGCCTCCCAAAGTGCTGGGATCACAGGCGTGAGCCACCGCGCCCGGCCGCTTTTAAAATTTTTTATAGCTGTGAAACATAGCATGTGTACAAAAAATGTGTACAGTGCACGGGTACAGTTTAAAGAGCCACTAGAAGATAAATATTTCTATACTTTCAACCTTGCCAATAAATAGTATATTACATTTCTCCAGAAGACCGCTGGGTACCCTTCTCCGATTGCCTCTTCTTCCCTTTGTTTGAGAGGAAATCACTGTCCTGTATTTTGTGTTAATCAGTTATTTACCTCTCTCTTTATTTTGAATTTCATATAAGTAGAATTATATTGTATCTATTATTTTGAGACTTGCTCCTTTCACTCATCAGATTTTTTCAGATGTATCCATGTTAATAAATATAGCTATAGTTCATTCTTTGTCTTTTGGCAAACTGTTAAAATGTAACACACATACAAGACACATCAAAGTGTAAATCTTGATGAAGTTTTACAAAATGTATATATCCATGAAATCTCCTTCCAGGTCAAGATAGAGAATATAGCTACCTCCCGAGAAACTCTTTCTTGCTCTCTCCCTGTCATTTATCACCTCTTGAAGAAGGAACCACTATTCTGTATTATGTCACCATAGATTTGTTTTCATTGTTTTTGATTCATAAAGCATGTTCCCTTTTGTTTCTGTCTTCTTTTGCTCAGCATTATGTTGTGAGATTGATCCATGTTGTTGCATTTAGCAATGGATTTTTAAAATTATTGTATGAATATATCACAATTTATATATCCATTGTACTTTGGTTTTTGACATTACAAGTGATTGTACTGTGTATACTCTTTTACATGTCTCTTAGTACACAAGTATACACATTTTTTTGAGTGTTGACTTAGAAGTGTAATCATAGTAGACACTGCTGATAAAGTTTTTCAAAGTGGTTGTACCAGTTTACATTTCCACTAGCAAGACTGAAAGTTCCCATGGCTCTTCATCCTTGCTGAAACTCAGTTTGTAAGTTTTTTATGATTTTAGCAATTCTGGTATGGCAGATATATAGTTTGAATTTGCATTTTCCCTCATGACTAATGATATCAAGATCTTTTTTTAATGTTTATTGACCATTTGGATAGCCTCTTATATGAAGTTTCTGGTTGAGTCTTTGATCTTTTTTAAGTATGGAAAAAATGGTTTGTCTATCTTTTCACTGTTGATTTGTCTTTATATATTCTGGATACTAATTCTTTGTTGAATATATGTATTGCAAACATCTTTTTTCACATTCTGGCTTGCATTTTCACTTTCACTTGTGTCTTGGTCCATTTCCTGCTGCTGTAAGAAAATACCTGAGATTAGGTAATTTATAATGTACAGAATTTATTGACTCACAGTTCTGTGTCTGATTTTTTTTTAAAATTATACTTTAAGGTTTTTTACAGTGTAATGTGATATGTATTCACTTATTTACTTATTTAAAAATTCATACAGAGATTTTTTATTCTTTTTTTTTTTTAATATACTTTAAGTTCTGGGATACATGTGCAGAATGTGCAGGTTTGTTACATAGGTGTACACATGCCATGGTAGTTTGCCGCACCCATCAACCCATCATCTACATTAGGTATTTCTCCTAATGCAATCTCTCCCCCAGCCCCCAACCCCCCAACAGGCCCTAGTGTGTGATGTTCCCCTCCCTGTGTCCATGTGTTCTCATTGTTCAACTCCCACTTATGAGTGAGAACATGCAGTGTTTGGTTTTCTGTTCTTGTGTTAGTTTGCTAAAAATGATGGTTTCCAACTTCATCCAGGTCCCTGAAAAGGACATGAACTCATCCTTTTTTTATGGCTGCATTGTATTCCATGGTGTATATGTGCCATATTTTCTTTATCCGGTCTATTATTGATGGGTGTTTGGGTTGGTTCCAAGTCTGTGCTATTGTGAACAGTGCAGAAACAAACATACGTGTGCATGTGTCTTTATAGTAGAATGACTTACAATCCTTTGGGTATATACCCAGTAATAAGATTACTGCGTCAAATGGTATTTTTGATTCTAGATCCTTGAGGAATTTCCACACTGTCTTCCACAG
This sequence comes from Piliocolobus tephrosceles, assembly GCF_002776525.5. Taxonomy (NCBI): domain Eukaryota; kingdom Metazoa; phylum Chordata; class Mammalia; order Primates; family Cercopithecidae; genus Piliocolobus; species Piliocolobus tephrosceles. The sequence goes on along the minus strand of NC_045449.1, from coordinate 59,835,563 downwards.
TGGTTGAACTAATTTACACTCCCAACAACAGTGTAAAAGTGTTCCTATTTCTCCACATCCTCCCCAGCATCTGTTGTTTCTTGACTTTTTAGTGATTGCCATTCTGACTGGTGTGAGATGGTATCTCATTGTGGTTTTGATTTGCATTTCTCTAATGACCAGTGATGATGAGCTTTTTTTTCTGTATGTTTGTTGGCTGCATAAATGTCGTCTTTTTAGAAGTGTCTGTTCATATCCTTTGCCCACTTTTGGATGTTTTTTTTTTTTTTTTTTTTTTTTGTAAATTTCTTTAAGTTCCTCGTAGATTCTGGATATTAGTCCTGTGTCAGATGGATAGATTGCAAACATTTTCTTCCATTCTGTAGGTTGTCTGTTCAGTCTTATGATAGTTTCTTTTGCTGTGCAGAAGTTCTTTAGTTTAATTAGATCCCATTTGTCAATTTTGGCTTTTGTTTCTCTTGCTTTTGGTGTTTTAATCATGAAGTCTTTGCCCGTGCCTATGTCCTGAATGATATTGCCTAGGTTTTCTTTTAGGGTTTTTATCGTTTTAGGTCTTACGTTTAAGTCTTTAATCCATCTCGAGTTAATTTTTGTATAAGGTGTAAGGAAGGGGTTCAGTTTCATTTTTCTGCATATGGCTAGCCAGTTTTCCCAACACCATTTAATAAGTAGGAAATCCTTTCCCCATTGCTTGTTTTTGTCAGGTTTGTCAAAGATCAGATGGTTGTAGATGCGTGGTATTTCTGAGGTCTCTGTTCTGTTCCATTGGTTTATATATCTGTTTTGGTACCAGTACCATGCTGTTTTGGTTACTGTAGCCTTGTAGTATAGTTTGAAGTCAGGTAGCATGATGCCTCCAGCTTTGTTCTTTTTGCTTAGGATTGTCTTGGCTATGTGGGCTGTTTTTTGGTTCCGTATAAAATTTAAAGTAGTTTTTTCTGGTTCTGTGAAGAAAGTCCGTGGTAGCTTGATGGGATAGCATTGAATCTATAAATTACTTCGGGCAGTATGGCCATTTTCATGATATTGATTCCTCCTATCCATGAGCATGGACTGTTTTTCCATTTGTTTGTGTCCTCTCTGATTTCCTTGAGCAGTGGGTTGTAGTTCTCCTTGAAGAGGTCCCTCAGATTCCTTATAAGTTGCATTCCTAGGTATTTTATTCTCTTTGTAGCAATTGTGAATGGGAATTCACTCATCATTTGGCTCTCTATTATTGGTGTACAGGAATGCTTGTGATTTTTGCACACTGATTTTTGTATCCTGAGACTTTGCTGAAGTTGCTTATCAGCTTAAGGAGATTTTGGGCTGAGACGATGGGGTTTTCTAAATGTACAATCATGTCATCTGCATGCAGAGATAATTTGACTTCCTCTCTTTCTATTTGAATACACTTTATTTCTTTCTCTTACCTGATTGCCCTGGCCAGAACTTACAATACTATATTGAATAGGAGTGGTGAGAGAGGGTATCCTTGTCTTATGCCAGTTTTCAAAGGGAATACTTCCAGCTTTTGCCCTTTCAGTATGATACTGGCTGTGGATTTGTCATAAATAGCTCTTACTATTTTGAGATACATTCCATCAATATCTAGTTTATTGAGAGTTTTTAGCGTGAATGGGTGTTGAATTTTATTGAAAGCCTTTTCTGCATCTATTGAGATAATCATGTGGTTTTTGTCATTGGTTCTATTTATGTGATGGATTATGTTTATTGATTTGCATATGTTGAACGAGCCTTGCATTCCAGTGATGAAGCCGACCTGATCATGGTGGATAAGCTTTTTGATGTGCTGCTGGATTCGGTTTGCCAGTACTTTATTGAGGATTTTTGCATTGATGTTCATCAGGGGTATTGGCCTGAAATTTTCCTTTTTGGTTGTGTTGCTGCCAGGTTTTGGTATCAGGATGATGCTGGCCTTATAAAATGAATTAGGGAAGAGTCCCTCTTTCTCTATTGTTTGGAATAGTTTAAGAAGGAATGGTAACAGCTCCTCTTTGCACCTATGGTAGAATTCGGCTGTGAATCCGTCTGGTCCTGGGCTTTTTTTGGTTGATGGGCTATTAATTACTGCCTCAATTTCAGAACTTGTTATTGGTCTATTCAGGGATTTGACTTCTTCCTAGTTTAGTCTTGGGAGAGTGTATGTGTCCAGGAATTTATCCATTTCTTCTAGATCTTCTAATTCATTTGCATAGAGGTGTTTATAGTATTCTCTGATGGTAGTTTGTATATCTGTGGGATCAGTGGTAATATTTTCTGTATCTTTTTTTTTATTGTGTCTATTCGATTCTTCTCTTTTCTTCTTTATTCATCTGGCTAGTGGTCTGTTTTGTTAATCTTTTAAAAAACCAGCTCCTGGAATCATTGATTTTTTGAAGGGTTTTTTAATGTCTCTATCTCCTTTAGTTCTGCTCTGATCTTAAATTTCTTGTCTTCTGCTAGCTTTTGAATTTGTTTGCTCTTGCTTCTCTAGTTCTTTTAATTGTGATGTCAGGGTGTCGATTTTAGATCTTTCCCGCTTTCTCCTGTGGGCATTTGGTATATAAATCTCCCTCTAAACACTGCTTTAGCTGTGTCCCAGAGATTCTGGTACATTGTGTCTTTGTTCTCATTGGTTTCAAAGAACGTCTTTATTTCTGCCTTAATTTTGTTATTTACCCAGTAGTCATTCAGGAGCAGGTTGTTCAGTTTGCATGTAGTTGTGCAGTTTTGAGTGAGTTTCTTAATCCTGAGTTCTAATTTGATTGCACTGTGGTCTGAGAGACTGTTTGTTATGATTTCTGTTCTTTTACATTTGCTGAGGAGTGCTTTACTTCCAATTATGTGGGCGATTTTAGAATAAGTGAGATGTGGTGCTGAGAAGAATGTATATTCTGTTGATTTAGGGTGGAGAGTTCTATAGATGTCTATTAGGTCCGTTTGGTCCAGAGCTGAGTTCAAGTCCTGAATATCCTTGTTAATTTTCTGTCTCGTTGATCTGGCTAATATTGACAGTGGGATGTTAAAGTCTCCCACTGTTTGTAGGTCTCTAAAAACTTACTGTATGAACTTCTCAATGCTCCTGTGTTGGGTGCATATATACTTAGGCTACTTAGCTCTTCTTATTGCTTTGATCCCTTTACCATTATGTAATGACCTTCTTTGTCTTTTTTGATTTTTGTTGTTTTAAAGTCTGGTTTATCAGAGACTAGGATTACAACCCCTGCTTTTTTTTTGCTTTCCATTTGCTTGGTAAATATTCCTCCATCTCTTTATTTGAGCCTATTTGTGTCTTTGCATGTGAGATGGGTCTCCTGAATACAGCACACTGATGGATCTTGACTCTTTATCCATTTCCCAGTCTGTGTCTTTTAATTGGGGCATTTAGCCCATTTACATTTAAGGTTAATATTGTTATGTGTGAATTTGATCCTGTCATTATGATGCTAGCTGGTTATTTTGCCCGTTAGTGATGCAGTTTCTTCATAGTGTTGATGGTGTTTACAATTTGGTATGTTTATGCAGTGGCTGGTACTGGTTTTTTCTTTCCATATTTAGTTCTTCCTTCAGTAACTCTTGTAAGGCAGGCCTGGTGGTGACAAAATCTCTCAACATTTGCTCGTCTGTAAAGGATTTTATTTCTCCTTCACTTATGAAGCTTAGTTTGGCTGGATATGAAATTCTGGGTTGAAAATTCTTTTCTTTAAGAAAGTTGAATATTGGTCCCCACTCTCTTCTGGCTTGTAGGGTTTCTGCCAAGAGATCCACTGTTAGTCTGCTGGGCTTCCCTTTGTGGGTAACCTGACCTTTCTCTCTGGCTGTCCTTAACATTTTTTTCCTTCATTGCATTCTTGGTGAATCTGACCATTATGTGTCTTGGGGTTGCTCTTCTTGAGGAACGTCTTTGTAGTGCTGTCTGTATTTCCTGAATTTGAATGTTGGCTTGTCTTGCCAGGTTGGGGAGGTTCGTCTGGATAATATGCTGAAGAGTGTTTTCCAACTTGGTTCCATTCTCCCCATCACTTTCAGGTACACCAGTCAAACATAGATTTGGTCTTTTCACATCGTCCCATATATCTTGGCTTTGTTCATTCCTTTTCATTCTTTTTCTCTAATCTTGTCTTCACATTTAATTTCATTAAGTTGATCTTCAGTCTCTGATATCTTTTCTTCCACTTGATCGATTTGACTACTGATACTTGTGTATGCTTCATGAAGTTCTCGTGCTGTGTTTTTCAGCTCCATCAAGGTCATTTACGTTCTTCTCTAAACTGGTGATTCTAGTTAGCAATTCCTCTAACCTTTTTCAAGGTTCTTAGCTTCCTTGCATTGGGTTAGAACGTGCTCCTTTAGCTCAGAGGAGTTTGTTATTACCCACCTTCTGAAGCCTACTTCTGTAAATTTGTCAAACTCGTTCTCTGTCCATCTTTGTTCCCTTGCTGGTGAGGAGTTGTGATCCTTTGGAGGATAAGAGGCGTTCTGGTTTTTGGAATTTTCAGCCTTTTTGTGCTGGTTTTTCCTTATCTTCATGGATTTATCTACCTTTGGTCTTTGATATTGGTGACCTTTGGATGGGGTTTCTGAGTGGACATCCTTTTTGTTGAGGTTGATGCTATTCCTTTCTGTTTGTTAGTTTTCCTTCTAACAGGCCCCTCTGCTGCAGGTCTGCTGGAGTTTGCTGGAGGTCCACTCCAGACTGTGTTTTTCTGTGAATCGCCAGCAGAGGCTGTGGAACAGCAAAGATTGCTATCTGTTCCTTCCTCGGAAGCTTTGTCCAAGAGGGACAACAGATGCCAACTGGAGCTCTCCTGTATGAGGTTTCTGTTGACCCCTGCTGGGAGGTGTCTCCCAGTCAGGAGGCACGGGAGTCAGGGACCCACTTGAGGGGGCAGCCTGTCCCTTAGCAGAGCTCAAGCACTGTGCTGGGAGATCCACTGCTCTCTTCAGGGCTGGCAGGCAGGAAGGTTTAAGTCTGCTGAAGCTGTGCTCACAGCCGCCCCTTCCCCCAGGCGATCTGTCCCAGGGAGATGGGAGTTTTATCTATAAGCCTCTGACTGGGGCTGCGGCCTTTCTTTCAGAGATGCCCTGCCCAGAGAGGAGGAATCTAGAGAGGCAGTCTGGCTACATAGGCTTTGCTGAGCTGTGGTGGGCTTTGCCCAGTTCGAACTTCCCCACTATGAGGGGAAAACCACCTACTCGAGCCTCAGTAATGGTGGACGCCCCTCCCCCAGCCGATCTCCAGCATCCCAGGTCTACTTCAGACTGCTGTGCTGGCAGCGAGGATTTCAAGCCAGTGGATCTTAGGTTGTTGGGCTCTGCGGGGGTGGGATCTGCTGAACAAGACCACTTGGCTCCCTGGCTTCAGCCCCCTTTCCAGGGGAATGAACGGTTCTGTCTTGCTGGCATTCCAGGCACCCCTGGGATATGAAAAAAAAACCTCCTGCAGCTGTCTTGGTGTCTGCCCAAATAGCCGCCCAGTTTTGTGCTTGAAACCCAGGGCCCTGGTGGTGTAGGCACCCGAGGGAATCTCCTGTGAAGTTGTGAAGACCATGAGAAAAGTCTAGTAACTGGGCCAGAATGCACTGTCCCTCACGGCACAGCCCCTCACGGCTTCTCTTGGCTAGGGGAAGGAGTTCCCCGACCCCTTGCACTTCCTGTGTGAGGCATCGCCCCACCCTGCTTTGGCTCGCCCTCTGTGGGCTGCACCCACTGTCTAACCAGTCCCAGTGAGATTAGCCAGGTACCTCAGTTGGAAATGCAGAAATCAGCCGCCTTCTGCATTGATCTCACTGGGAGCTGCTGACTAGAGCTGTTTCTATTCCTCCCTGACTCACAGTTCTGGAGGCTGAGAAATCCAGCATCAAGGTGCTGGCATCTGATGAGGGCCTTCTTGTTGTATCATCCTATGGCAGAAAGTGAGAGGAGAGAGAAAGAGAGAGGAAGGGAGGGAGAAAGAGAAGTGGGCCTAACTAACCCTTCTATAACTAATCCACTTTGGCAATAATTTTTATGAGGGCAAAGCCTTCATGGCCTAACCACCTCTTAAAGGTCACACCTCTTAAGATTGCTATAACGGCAATTAAATTTAAACATGAGTTTTAGAGCAGACAAACCATAGCAACTGGTATCTTCTGTTGAATGTTATTTATTTTAATACAGTTTTGTCAGTTGACTCTGTTGTGTTTTTTTGTTTCCTGTTTGAGATTTCTTACCTCGCCTGTTACAAGATCAGAGAGTGCTCATCTATGTTATTTTCTTGAAGCTTCTTATTTTACCTTTCTCGTTTAGGTATGTGGTACATCTGGAATTGATTTTTATGTATGAAGTGAGGTAGGAGTCATGGCTAATTCTCTCTGTCTATCACAATGGGTATGTATTTGATCTAGCATTATTTTTATTTTATTTTATTTATTTATTTTTTTCTAGACAGAGTCTCGCTTTGTTGCCTAGGCTGGAGTGCAGTGGCGCCATCTCAGCTCACTGCAACCTCGCCTCCCGGGCTTAAATGATTCTCCTGCCTCAGCCTTCTGAGTAGCTGAGATTACAGGCTGCCTCCACCACACCTGGCTAATTTTTGTATTTTTAGTAGAGGTGGGGTTTCACCATGTTAACCAGGCTAGTCTTGAACTCCTGACCTCAAGTGATCCACCTATCTCGGCCTCCCAAAGTGCTGGGATTAAAGACGTGAGCCACTGTGCCCAGCCTAGCAATTTAAAAATAATTTTTATTATTATATTTTTGAGATGGAGTCTCACTCTGACGCCCAGGCTGGGGTGCAGTGGGGTGATCTCAGCTCACTGCAGGCTCTGCCTCCTGGGTTTATGCCATTCTCCTGCTTCAGCCTCCTGAGTAGCCGGGACTACAGGCACCCACCACCATGCCCAGCTAATTTTTTTATTTTTATTTTTAGTAGAGACGGTGTTTTACCATGTTAGCTAGGATGGTCTTGATCTCCTGACCTCGTGATCTGCCCACCTCGGCCTCCCAAAGTGCTGGGATTACAGGTGTGAGCCACCGTGCCCAGCCCATTTTTAAATGTCATTCACACTGCTGTAGTTGGCCCCCTTTTCTTTTTTTGAGATGGAGTCTCACTCTGTTGCTAGGCTGGAGTGCAGTGGCATGATCTCGGCTCACTGCAACCTCTGCCTCCCATGTTCAAATGATTCTCCTGCCTCAGCCTCCTGAGTAGCGGGGACTACAGGCATGTGCCACCATGCCTGGCTAATTTTTGTGTATATATATATATATATATATTTTTTTTTTTTGTAGAGATAAGGTTTCATTCTGTTGGTCAGGCTGGTCTCGAACTCTTGAGCTCAAGCAATCCACCCACCTCTGCCTCCCAAAGTGCTGGAATTACAGGTGTGAGCCATGGCGCCTGGCCCTTGGCACCATTTTTGTAAGCCAGGAGATCTTGTTTGTGTGGGTTTTTTCTGGTCTCTAGTTTCTTTCATTTGCCTATTTGTCAATGTGCTAATACTACACTGCCTTAATACTGTAACTTTAAAAATAAATCTTGGTATTTTGTAGTGTAGTGTAGGCCTTCCAGCTTTCTTTTTCTTCCTCAAGATTGCTTTGGCTATTCTTGGTTCTTTGCATTTCCATATACATTTCAGGATTAGCTCACCAGTTTTTACTTGCATATAAATGTGATGGCATGTGTATGTGTATGTGTATGTTGAGATATTTTATTATGAATGCGTTGAATCTATAGATCAATTAGGAAGAATTGATATCTTTATAGTATGGAGTTATACCCAGAGCCCCAGGCAAGCAATGATCTTTTTTTTTTTTTTTTTTTTTTGGCCTTTTCTAGAAATTTCATGGGTAATATGTAGTCCTGTGTATCTGGTTCTTCCACTTACAATATTGTTTTTGGAGTTCATATTGTTTCTTGTATCAGTAGTTCATTCCTTCTTGTTCCTGAGTGGTATTTCATTGATGAGTATACCACATTTTGTTTATCCGTTCACCAGTTAATGGATATTTGGATTGTTTTCAGTATTTGGCTATTATGAATGTTGCTGCTTTGGACATTCATTGCAAATTTTTATTCGGACACATGTTTTTCATTTCTTTTGGACAGATATCTAAGAGTGGGTTGTGTGGTAAATATATTTTTAACTTAAAAAATCATCAAACTATTTTCCAAACTGGCTGTTTCATTTTGTATCCCCATTACCAATATTCCAGTCTCTTCACATGAGTATTCTCGTCTCTTCACATCCTCATCAACTCTTGCTATTGTTAGTGGCTTTGATTTTGTCCATTTTAGTTGGTATGCAGTGGTATCTCATTGTGGTTTTAATTGCATTCTCCCAGTGACTAATGACACTGAGCATCTTGTCATGTGCTTATTGGCCATTTGTATATCTTCTTTGAAGAAATGTCTGTTCTAATAGTTATCTGCTCCTAACACACCCAACATACAATGAGCCAAGCAGAGGATAACCTCTACAGACATTTCTAAAAAGTCACTAGTTCTAACTATTCTGAAATCCAGATAGGCAAGTAGTAGGAGTTTCTTAGATAAATCTTTCTTAAGTTTTCTAGAGACCCTCTTGTTTGGTTGAGAGGATCTGTGAGGCATACTCTTAATCTTTTTGAGGGGATCTGTGTATGACTATGTAGTTCTCTGAGGCATACCATCTTTTCCTTTTTGATATTCATGAAATATTTTACATTTATACACTTGGCTTTATCTCTATGCAGTGCCCAAAGTTTACTTGAACACCATTTCTTAATTTAGTATATTTTGCCATCTAGAGAGGCCGAGAATTTTTAAAACCATGAAGTCTTAGTTCCATTTTCTTTAATTTTCCTTGACTCTATTTTACTCTACTCCTGCACCTAAGAGCAATAGCAAGTACTTTGTAAATCTTCTTAGCTATATTACTCACCTAGTTCATCAGGCATATTTTCTAATTTTCATGTTACTGAAGATGATGAAGATGATGGTATAGCTTTCTATCACTATATAAAAAGGATCTCCCTTCTTCCCATTTTCAATAACAGATTTCTTACTTCCTCTTGAGCCCCACAGGCAACATCCTCAAATTCCAGATTCCTACTAATGACCTCTTCATATCGACTTTGTCTTTAACACAAAGATGTTTCCATATTCTTAGGCTGTACTTCACTTTCAGATAACAAAATCTGTATTATCTAATGATACAGATATCTACAGTTATCTATTGTTGCATTACAAATTACTCCAAATCTTAGCAGTTTAAAGCAACATTTATTTTTTAGTTTTCTAAATTAAAAAAATTTTTTTCTCATGGACATGGCTTAGCTGGGTTTTCTGGCTTAGGTTCTCCCATAAGGTTGCAAACAAAGTATTGACTGGGGTTGTGTTCTCAACTGAAGTCTAGATTGGGGGAGAATCCACTTCTATTCTCACTCATATGGTTAATAGGATTTAGGTCCTTGCTGGGGTATTGCTCTGAGGGCCTCAGTCTTGGCTGGCTGTCATCCAAAAGCCTCCCTCAGTTTTTTCCTATTTGGGCCTCTCTATAGGGTAGCCTACAGCATGGCAGCTGGCTTCCATCAAAGTGAACAAGCAAGAGAGCAAGTGAGAGGTAAGCATGATGGCAGCTAGAATCTTTTTGTAAGCTAATCTTGGAAATTATAGCTTACTACTTTTGTCAGATTCTATTTATTAAAAGCAAGTTACTAGGTCCAGACTATACTCAAGGGAAAGGGCATACCACATGGGCATTCATACCAGGAGTTGGGGAAAACTGGGAGCCATCTTAGATGTTGCCTAGCACATACTTAGAACAAATACTAAGTATATAATGAAAAGACATATAGCTAGGTATAGCTAGAAAGATGTGTAACTAGAAGGATTAAAATGGAATACTATAAAATATTCAGTGAACATAAAAGAAGGCAGGGAAGGAAAAACAGAGGAACAAAGAAGAGCCATGACAAAACCAATAGCAAAATCACAGACTAAATAGAATAATAAATAATTACATTAAATAAAAATGAACTCAACACTGGAAGCCAAAGAAAGTGATTTTTAGATTGGATAAAAAAGCAAGAACCACCTTTATATTATTTATAAGAGACATACTTTAAATATAAAGATAAATAGGTTGAAAGTAAAAGGATGCAAAGAGATGTATCATGAAAACAAAAAGCATAAAAAAGCTGGAATGGCTATATTGAATATCAGATAAAATAGACTTTCACAACAAGGAAAAATTATAAGACAAATAGTTACTTTGTAATGGTAAAGAATTCATTCATAAGCATGATATACTGATTATAAATGTGTATTTAGCAAACAAAAGAGCTTCAAAAATACATGAAGCAAAAACTAATAGTACCAAAGGGAAAAACAGACATGCATAAACATTATTGCATTTATTGGGAATTAATGGAGCAAGTTAACCAAAAAATCAGAAAGGATGTAGAAGATTTGAGAAATACTCTCAACTACCACAGCCTAATTGACATGTATAAAATACCCCATCCAATAACTGTAGAATGCATATACCCCAGTGTGGGGAATTTCAATACCCCAGATAGAACAAATGACAGAAGGTTAATAAATAAGGACTTGAACAACTCAATAGACCAGTTGAACCAAACACATACAAAGAACGCTCCAGTGGCTGGGTGCAGTGGCTCACGCCTGTAATCCCAGCACTTTGGGAGGCTGAGGCAGGTGGATCACTTGAGATCAGGAGTTCAAGATCAGCCTGGCCAACATGGTGGGTTTCACCCATGAGACAGGGTTCTGTCTCTACTAGGGGTATTGTACTGTATTTTGTAGTGTAAAAATACAAAAAAAAAAAATTAGCTGGGCATGGTGACATGTGTCTGTAGTCCCATCTACTTGGGAGGCTGAGTCACAAGAATTGCTTGAGCCTGGGAGGTGGAGCTTGCAGTGAGCCAAGATCACGTCACTGCACTCCAGCCTGGGTGACACAGTGAGACTCCATCTTTAAAAAAACAACAACAAAAAAAAAAACAGGCCAGGCGAGGTAGCTCATGCTCATAATCCCAGCACTTTGGGAGGCCGAAGTGGGCAGATCACGAGGTCAGGAGATCCAGATCATCCTGGCTAACCCAGTGAAACCTCCTTTCTACTAAAAAAAATTAGCCGGGGCCGGGCGCGGTGGCTCAAGCCTGTAATCCCAGCACTTTGAAAGGCCGAGACGGGCGGATCACTAGGTCAGGAGATCGAGACCATCCTGGCGAACACGGTGAAACCCCGTCTCTACTAAAAAATACAAAAAAACTAGCCGGGCGAGGGGGCGGTGCCTGTAGTCCCAGCTACTCGGGAGGCTGAGGCAGGACAATGGCATAAACCCGGGAGGCGGAGTTTGCAGTGAGCCGAGATGGCGCCACTGCACTCCAGCCTGGGCGACAGAGTGAGACTCCGTCTCAAAAAAAAAAAAAAAAAAAAAAAAAAGAATTAGCCGGGCATGGTAGCGCGCGCCTGTAGTCCCAGCTACTTGGGAGGCTGAAGCAGGAGAATTACTTGAACTTGGGAGACGGAGGTTGCAGTGAGCCAAGATCGCACCACTGCATTCCAGCCGGGGTGACAAATCAACAACCTAAATTTGCACCTTAAGGAACTAGAGAAAGAAGAACAAACTAAACCTAAAGCTAACAGAAGGAAGGAAATAATAAAATATGAAACAGAAAAATAGTAGAGAAAATGAAACTAAGAGTTGGCTTTTTGAAAAAATCAGCAATCTGAACAAACCTTTAATTACGTGGGATAAGAAGAAAAGAAAGAAGACTCAACTGAAATCAGAGAGAAATTTAACACAAAGAAAAAGGGTTCTAAGAGAGGACTATGAGCAACCATATGTCAATAAATTTGATAACCTAGATGAAATGGACAAATTTCTCACAACACACGACCTACCAAGACTAAATTATGAAGAACAGAATATCTGAACAGACCTTTAGTAAGCAGATTGAATCAATAATCAAAAACTTCTCAACAAACAAAAACTCAGGACGAGGTGGCTTCATTGGTGAATTTACCAAACATTTAAAGAAGAATTAATGCCAATCCTTCTTTAGACTTTTCAAAAACATTAAAGAGGAAACACTTATAAATTTATCACCTGAGGCCAGTTGGTACTAAAAGTAGACAAAGATGGTACAAGGAAAGAAAACTATAGGCCAATATCCTGACAAATATTTGCTGCAAAGGCCTCAGGAAAATACTTGCAAACTGAATTCAACAGCACATTAAAGGTTTACACATCATGACCAAATGGGATTTATTCGTAACATGCAAGAATGGTTCCACGTGTGAAAATCAGTAAATGTGATACAGTACATTAGCATTACCAGAATGGAGGGAGGAAACCCTCACACAGTCATCTTAGTTGATGTAGAAAAATCTTTTGACAAAGTTTAACTCCCTTTTTTGATAAGAAGAAACTTAAATTGGGAAGAGAAGGAAATTACCTCAGCAAAATAAACACCATATATGTAAAGCCTGTAGCCATATTATACTTATAGTGAAAGACTGAAAGCTTTTACTGTAAGATCAGGAACAAAGCAAGGATGCTCTCTTTTGTCTTGTGTATTCAACATAGTACTGGAGGTCCCAGCCAGGCAATTTGCAAGAAAAAGAAAAAAAGTCATCCAAAGTGAAAAGGAAGAAGGAACATTATCTTTGTTCACAGACATGATCTTGTATGTAGAAAACCCGAAGGATTTCACAAAAGCTGTTAGAACTAATAAATGGATTTAGCTTAGTTGCAGGATACAAAATCAGTGCTAAAAATTAATTACATTTTTATATGCTAACAATGAACAATATAAAAAGCAAATTAAAAGCATAATCTCATTTACAATAGCATCAAAAAGAATAAATTACTTAGGAATAAGCCTAACTAAGGAGGTGAAGGACTTGTACACTGAGAACTACAAAACCTTGATGAAAGAATCTAAAAAGACACCAATGAATGAAAAACATCCTGTATTCATGGATTAGAAGACTTTAAATATTATTAGGCTGTTAATACTACCCAAGACGACCTGCAGATGCAATGCAATTCCTGTCAAAATTCCAACAGTGTGTTTTTTTTTTCAGAAATAGAAAAATGCATCTGATATGGTTTGGCTGTATCCCCACTGAAATCTTATCTTGAATTATAGCTCTCATAATTCCCACATGTTGTGGGAGGGCCTCAGTGGGAGATAATTGAATCATGGCTGTTTCCTCCATACTGTTCTTGTGGTAGTGAATAAGTCTCACGAGATCTGATGGCTTTATAAGGGGAAACCCTTTCTCTTGATTCTCGTTTTCTCTTGCTGCTGCCATGTAAGAAGTGCCTTTTGCCTTCTACCATGATTGTGAGGCCTCCCCAGCCACATGGAACTGTGAGCCCATAAAACCTATTTTTCTCCCCAGTCTGGGTATGTCTTTATCAGTGTGTGAAAATGGACTAATACAGTATCCTAAAGTTCATGTGGAATCACTTGGGACATTGAGTAGCTAAAACAAATTGAGAAAAAACAAAGTTGGAGATCTTACACTTCCTGATTTGGAAACTTGCTGCAGAGCCACTGTTATCAAAACAATGTGGTACTGGCATAAAGACAAATATATAGACCAGTGGAATACAATAGAGAGCCCAGAAATAAACCTTGACATATATGGTCACATAATTTTTGATAAGGGTGCTGTGACCATTCAGTGGGGAAAGCACAAGTCATTTCCACAAATGGTGTTGGGAAAAATGAATATCCAAATGCAATAGAATTAAGTTAGACTCTCACTTTACATCATATATAAGTTAACTAAAAATGGATCAAAGACCTAAACATAAGAGCTATGATAGGGAAACATAGGGAAGACATAGGGAAAAGCTTTATGACATTGGTCTTGGCAGTGAGTTCTTTTTTGGATATGACACAAAAAATACAGGCAAATAAAGAAAAAATAGATACATTGAACTACATCAAAACTGAAAATCATGTATATCAAAATTAGAAACTATGTACATCCAAGGACATAATCAACTGAGTGAAAAAGCAGTCAATGGAATGGAAGAATATATTTGCAAAGCATATATTTGAGAAGGGGTTAATATCCAGAATATATAAACAACTCATCTCAACAACAATAAAAAATTAGTTTAAAAGATGGGCAAAGGACTTAAATAGACATATCTCCAAAGATGATATAAAAATGGCCAATAAGCACATGAAAAGTTGCTCAACATCACTAACAATTAAGGAAATAAAAATCAAAACTATGATGAGATGTTACCTTACATCCATCAGGATGGCTACTATGGAAAAAAAAAGTGTTGGTGAGAATGTGGAGAAATTGGAACCTGGTGCACTGTTGTTAAGAATGTAAAATGGTACAGCTGCTGTTGGAAATGACATAGTAGTTCCTCCAACAATTAAAAATAGAATCATATTATCCAACATTTCCACTTCTGAAAATTCTTTTTACATCCAAAAGAATTGAAAGCAGGGTCTTGAAGAGATATTTGCATATTCATAGCAGCATTATTGGCAACAGTCCGGAGATAGAAGTAACGTAAATGTCTATCTACAGATGAATGGATAAGCAAAATATGGTACATTTAGAATGAATAATATTCAGCCCTAAAAAGGAAGAAAGTCTTGCCACATGGGACAACATGGATAAATCTTGAAGACATTATGCTAAGTGAATAAACCAGTCACAAAAAGACAAATACTCTTCAACTTATATGAGGTCTCTAAAGTAGTCAAATTCATAGAAACAAAGTAGAATGGTAGTTACAGGGGCAGTGGGAAACAGAGAATAGGGAGTTACTGTTTAATGACTGTAGAGTGTCAGTTTTTCAGGTTGAAATCTGGAGAGAGATGATGGAGATTATTGCACAACAATGTGAATACACTTAACACTGCTGAACTGTATGCTTAAAAATGATTAAGATTGTAAATTTTGTATTGTATGTATTTTACCACAATTGATAATAAAAAATCAAAAAAAGAGAAGATATAATATCGGGAATGAAAGCAGGGACTTGACACAGATCCTACAGATGTTAAGAAGATAAGAGAATGTTGTAAACCACTTTATACCAGCGACATTGTTGATAAAATAGACACATAAACTAAATACTGACTCAAGAAATGGGAAATCTGGATAGCTCTATATATACCAAATAAACTGAATTTGTAATTAGCTACCTCACAAATCTCTAAGCCCAGATGGTATCACTGGTGAATTCTTTAAGTCTTTTATGGAAGAAATTTTATCAATCTTTCCTGAGTTTTTTTCCTATGTGAAATAGAGAAGGAGGGAATGCTTCCCAAGTCATTTTGTTAGGTCAGTATCACTCTGCTTCCAAAAGAAGACAAAGACCTTACAAGAACAGAAACCTACCTAGCAGCATTCCCTTATCAACATAGATTTAAAAATTCTTAATTATCAAATCGGATCTGTTAATATATGGAAAGGATACTATATTTTGAATAATTTGAGATTAACATTTGAAAATATGTATTTCATCATAGTTTTAGAAATATAATGTAATCATCTCACTAGATACAGAAAAACCATATAACAAGATGCAACATTCATCATGATAAAAACTCTCAGCAAATTAGGAATGGAAGGGAACTTCCTCAGCCTGATTCATTATCCATGAGAAATAAAAGCAATTATAGAAAAGAAAAGAAAGTTAGGGGACTTCACTTTCTTGATTTTTAGGCTTAAAATCAAGCTGCAGTAGTGAAGACAGTAGTATTGGTGAAAGGATAGATAGATTTATAGAATAGAATGGAAATTCCAGAAGTAAGCCCTCATATACATGGTCATTTGATTTTCCACAAAGATGTCAGTGAGGGAAGGAAGGTCTTTTTATCAAATTATGCTGTAATGACTGAATATCCACTGGGGAAAAACTGAAATGAGTTGTAGGCCTAACTGAAAATGCCAAAAGTATAGAGTTTCTAGAAGAAAACAGAAAATCTCTGTGATGTTGGAACAGGCAAAGATTTCTAAAATAAGATATAAAAAAAAAACAAAACAATGAAGAAAAAATTTACCAACTGAACTATCAAAACTTTTTTTTTTTTTTTTTAAGGCACCATTTGGAAAATTACCTGGCAGGGTACAGAGTGGTGGAAAAATTTCCATCACGTATGTCTGATAAAGGACTTGTGGCTAGGATATGTAAAGGATTCTTACAACTTAAGGGAGCACACAATCTAATTAATGTGCAAAAGAGTTTACGACACTTCACAAGAGAAAATATGTAAATGGCTAGTATACATATATGAGAAGATGACCAACAGCATTCTTTATCAGGGAGATGCAAATTATAAAGCACAATGTGATACCACTGCATACCCATTAGAATGGCTAAAATTATAAAGACTGAGAAAACCAAATATGGTGGTGAGGTGATGAAGCTGAAAGTCTCTTACACTGCTGATGGGAGTATGATACTGTACAACTACTCTGGAAGACAGTTTGGCTATTTCTTATAAATTTTAAGCTAACTTACCATATGACCCAGCAATTCTATTCCCAGATACTTGGTCAAGAGAAATGAAAACATATGTCCACATAATACTTGAATGTTCCTAGCAGCTTTATTCATAATAACCCAAATGGGTAAACAATCTAAATGTCCATCAACACATGAATAGAAAAGCAAATTATGGTTTATGTATATAATGGAATACTACAAAGCAATAATGAACTTTTTTATTTTTATTTTTTGAGATGGAGTCTTGCTCTGTTGCTCACACCGGAGTGCAGTGGTGTGATCTCAGCTTATTGCAACCTCCACCTCCTGGGTTCAAGCAATTCTCCTGACTCAGCCTCTGGAGTAGCTGAGACTACAAGTGTGCAGCACCATGACCAGCTAAATTTCGTATTTTTAGTAGAGATGGGGTTTCATCACGTTGTCCAGGCTGGTCCTGAACTCTTGACCTCAGGTGATCCGCCTGCCTCGGGCTCCCAAAGTGCTAGGATTACAGGTATGAGCCACCGCACCTGGCCAGTAATGAACTTTTGATACATGCAACAGCATGGAGAAATCTCAGAAATATTCTTGGCCAGGCCAAGCCAGACATAAACATGTACATACTGTTGAACTTCATACATATGAGACTCTAGAAAATACTGTGTGTCTGGAATTGTAGAAAAAGGTAAGTTGACTCTTAACCTCTCAGGCTCAAAAGAATTTTTGGATGTGATGGAAATAATACATATATTTATTGTGGCAGTTACACAGGTGTATATTTTTGTCAAAACTCATCAAACTCTGCATTTTACAAGGATATGGTTTTATTGTATGCAAGCTATATCTCAATAAACAATAAAAATCAGGTACAGGTGTGGCGGAGTCTTCCATGGTGTGGCTTCTTTCAGCCTGAACCTGTGAACTAAAGGAAGACATTATTCTTTCCCACACATTCACCTACACAGCCAACAATGGTGAAAGAGGGACCGGAGAACTACAGTAAACTTTCCCATTCAAAGAGCAGAAAAATAGGAGGCAGATTGCAATGATAGTTTATAGCAGTTCTGAAATCTAGCCAGGCATTTGTTGCCTGTTTCATGATAGGTCTTAGTGCTGCTTCCTGGGAGTGGTTCTTCATGGCTGTTTGCTCTGTCTTTCACGATCTTGGCTCTTCCCTTTGAGCTATCTTTCTGTTACCATAAGAAATAATTTGCTGGCCGGGCGCTGTGGCTCAAGCCTGTAATCCCAGCACTTTGGGAGGCCGAGACGGGCAGATCACGAGGTCAGGAGATCGAGACCATCCTGGCTAATACGGTGAAACCCCGTCTCTACTGAAAAATACAAAAAACTAGCCGGGCGAGGTGGTGGGCGCCTGTAGTCCCAGCTACTTGGGAGGCTGAGGCAGGAGAATGGCATAAACCCAGGGGGCGGAGCTTGCAGTGAGCTGAGATCTGGCCACTGCACTCCAGCCTGGGCGACAGAGCGAGACTCTGTCTCAAAAAAAAAAAAAAAAAAAAAGAAAGAAAGAAATAATTTGCTTCCACCTGAATAGTTTTTTCAGCCTGCTTTCTGTTTGTATGAATTTGGGGAACCAAATGCATATTTTCATTTTGAACTCTTTCAAATGAAGCTATAATTCCTTTAAAAATTTTGCAGCTGTATATCAAATTATAATCCATTCCATTAGACAAATACCATATTCACAGATTTCTTTGAGACAGGCTTCTTCTGTTTTGGTCCAAGAATCAGGATGCTGTGGTACAATACCCTTATGATTCTTAGAATTCCTCTTATCTGTCAGAGAGCTTCTAAGAGGTGCAACATGGAAAAGTTTAGAAGCCTTTTTGTTTTGCCTTTTACAGGCATTGCCCAAATCTTTCTGAGATCTTAACCAAGTGTTTAAAAATGTGTCCTTGAAATTTTGATCCTGAGTCCATATTTTACTGGCAAAACCTTGGATTTAACCTTTTCCCTCGGATTGTTTCTTCCTTCAGAGCCTTTTGCTAGTGGAAGAAGCTGAGAATGCAAAATAATTTGCTTTTACCATCTTATATGTCCTATGTTGGACATACGAATGTATCTCTGAACCCTGCTTGAAATCTGAGCCTGTCTTCTCTATTTTATTTCTCTTGATTTCTTCTGTTTCATACACAGCTAAAATAATCCATTTGGCAACAAAAATCAAATAAAATACCTAGGAATAAATTTAACCAAAGGTGTAAAAGATCTATACACTGAAAACTATGAAACATCAGTGAAAGAAACTGAAGACACAGATAAATGGAAAGATATCCTGTGCTCATGGATTGGAAGAATTAATATTGTTAAAATGTCCATACACAAAGCAATCTACAAATTCAATGCAATCCCTATCAAAACTCCAGTGGGTTTTTTCACAGCAATAAAAAAAAATTCCTAAAATTCATATGGAATCACAAAAGACCCCAAATAGCCAAAGCAATCTTGAGCAAGAAGAACAAAGCTGGAGAAATGATACTTCCTGATTTCAAAATATATTACAAATCTATAGTAATTGAAACAGTATGATACTGGCATAAATACAAACATATAGACCAATGGAACAAAATAAAGAGCCCAGAAATAAACCCACGCATTTACAGTCAACTGATCTTTGACAAAGGTACCAAGAACACACAATGATTAATGGATAATCACTTCAATAAGTGGTGTTAGGAAAACCAGAAGTCCACACACACAGAAAGAAAATTTGGCCCTTATCTTGCACCATACACACAAATCAATTAGAAATGGATTAAAGACTTAAACATAAGATCTGAAACTGTAAACGACTAGAAAAAAACATAGGGGGAAAGCTTCTTGACATTGGTTTAGGCAGTAATTTCTTAGATATGACCCCAAAACACAGGCAACTAAAGCAAAGATAGATAAATGGGACTTTATCAATCTAACAATCTCCTGCACAGCAAACAATCAACAGAGTGAAGAGACAAGCTACAGAATCAGATAAAATATTTGCAAGCCACATATGTGATGATAGGTTAATATTCAATCTATGTAAAATACTCAATTCAATTGCCCCAAAACAACCCAAGTTTAAAATGGGCAAAGAACTTGAATACATGTTTCTCCAAAGTGGACATACAAATATATAAAATGCTCAACATCAGAAATCATTAGCAAAATGCAAATCAAAACCACATATTGCCTCATACCTGTTAGAATGACTATTATCAAAAAGAGAAAAGATATCAAGTGTTGTCCAGGATTTGGAGAAAAGGGAATCTCTGTCCACTGTTGGTAGGAGCATAAATGGATACAGCCATTATGGAAAACAGTATGGAAGTTCCTCAAAAAACAAAAATAGAACTACCTTATGATCCAGCAAATCCCTCTTCTGGGTATAAAGCTAAAGAAAATGAAATCAGGATATCAGAAAGCTATCTTTCAAAGCTATCGTGTTCACTGCAGCATTATTCACAATAGTGAAGATGTGGAAACAACCTATATGTTCATCTACAAATGAAGGGTATAACAAAATATGGTATATAGATATAATAGAATATTACTCAACATTAATGAAAGGAAATGCTATCATATGTGACAAGATAGATGAAGCTGGAGCACTTTTGCTGAGTTAAATAGCCAATCACAATAGGATAAATACTATATAGTAGTCAAACCCCTAGAAGAGGAGAGTAGAATGGTAGCTGCCAGGGGCTTACAGAAGGGGAAAATGGGGAGTTGCTGTCCAATGCATATAAAATTTCAGGTACAGAAGATGAAAATGTTCGAGAGATCTGCTGCACAACACTGTGATTATAGCTACAATACTGTGGTATACACTTAAAATCTCAAGTAGATCTTATGTTGTGTATTTTTACTACAATAAATAAAAGAAAAAACTATTTTAAAAAGGGGAAGCTTCTAAATGTTTATTTAATTTTTGTTTTCAATGTGATTCAGGTAGACATTTCATATGCGAAAAGGGGATGAACAGTCTGATCATAAAAATGTGCTTACAATTGAAAAACATGATTACTAAATCTGAAAATCACAACGGAAACAGAAAACGGCAGATTAAATATTATAGAAAATCAAGTCAGTGAATTAGAAAACCAGCTCAAAAAATTCTCTGAGAAAACAAAGGAAAACATAAAAAGATGGCTATAACAAATGAAAGTGTAAGAGATGAAGAATATAGATTCAAAATCCCCAATACAGAGATAATACGAATTCCAAGAGGAAACAAACAGAAACTGGAGAAGCAGTAAAGAAATAATACTCAAAATGCCCATCAAGATTGTATAGAAAAGAGCCTTCAAGAATGAACTTAGGGCTGGTCACAGTGGCTCATGCCTGTAATCCCATCACTTTTGGGAAGCTGAGGTAGGCAGATCACTTGATGTCAGGAGTTTGGAACCAGCCTGACCAACATGTTGAAACCCCAACTCTACTAAAAAAAAAAAAAAAAGTTAGTCAGGCGTGGTTTCGCATGTGTGTAAGCCCAGCCACTCGGGAGGCAGGAGAATCGCTTGAACCCAAGAGGCAGAGGTTGCAGTGAGCCGAGATCATACCATTGCACCCCAGCCTGGGCAACAAGAGCAAAAACAACAGTAAATAGGATTGCTCTCTTGATTTCTTTTTGGATAATTCATTGTTAGTGTATAGAAGTGCTACTGATTTTTGTAGGTCGATTTTGTATCCTGAAATTTTACTGAATTCATTTATTAGTTTAAATAGTTTTTTAATGCAGTCTTTAGGGTTTTCTGCATATATGATTATGTCATCTGCAAATAGAAACCATTTTCCTTTTTACTTTCTGATTTGGATGCTTTTTTCTTGCCTGACTACTCTGGCTAGGACTTCTGTACTGTTTAATAGGTGGTGAGAGTGAGCCTTCTTGCCTTTTTCTTGATCTTAGAGGAAAAGCTTTTTTAGCTTTTCGCTGTCTGAGTATTATGCTAGGTATGGGCTTTGTCGTATATGCATTTTGTTATTTTGATGTACATTCCTTCTGTACTTAATTTATTGAGTTTTTATCATAAAAGAATGTTGAAATTTGTCATACTCTTTCTGCATCGATCCAAATGATCATATAATCTCTGTTCTTCATTCTGTTAATGTGGGGTGTCACATTTATTGTTTAGCATATATTGTACTATCCTGGCATCTTAGGGATAAATCCCACTTGATTATGGTGTATGATTCTTTTAATATGCCATGGAATTCAATTTCCTAGTATTTTGTTGAGGATTTTTGCATCTATGTTCTTCAGGTATATTGGCTTGTAATTTTCCTTTATTGTAGTGTCTTTGTCTGGTTTTGGTATCAGGGTAATGCTGGCTTTGTAAAATGAATTTGGGAGTATTCCCCCTTCTTCAGTGTTTTGAATTAGTTAGAGGAGGATTGGCATTACTTCTCAAATGTTTGGTGGAATTCACCAGTGAAGTCATCTGGTTCTGGGCTTTTCTTGGTTGGGAGATTTTTAATTACTGATTCAGTTTCCATACTAATTATTGGTCTGTTCATATTTTCTGTTCTTCATGATTCAATCTTGGTAGGTTTTGCATTTCAAGCAATTTGTTCATCTCATCTGGGTTATCCAATACATTGGCATACTGTTGCTCATAGTACTTTCTTACAGTTCTTTTTAATACTTTTTTTTTTTTTTTTCTTGAGATAGGTTCTCGCTCTGTCACCCAGGCTGGAGCACAGTGGTACAATCACTGCTCACTGCAGCCTTGACTTCTTGGGCTGAACCAATCCTACCTCATCCTCCCAAGTAGCTGGGACCTCAGGTGTGTGCCACCACTTCCAGCTAATTTTTTTTATTTTTTGTTTTTTGTAGAAATGAGGCTCACTATGTTGCTGAGGCTGGTCATGTACTCCTGGGCTCCAGCAATCCTCCTGCCTCAGCCTCCCAAAGTGTTGGGATTACAGGAATGAGCCACTGCACCCAGTCATTCTTTTTATTTCTGTTAGATTGAGTGTAATATCTTATCTTTCATTTCTGATTTTAGTTGTTTAGTCTTCTCTCCTTTTTTCTTATTCTATGTAGGCAAAGGTTTTTCAACTTTGTTGATCATTTCAATTAATCAACTCTTAGTTTCATTTTCTGTATTGTTTTTCTATTTTCCTTTTTATTCCTGCCCTAATCCTTACTATTAATATTTACTTCAATCTGCTGGCTTTGAGTTACTTTGTTCTTTTTTTAGTTCCTTAAGGTATACATCTAGGTTGTTGATTTGAGTTTTTTTTCTTTTTTAATGTAAGCTTTTACAGTTGTAAATTTTCCTCTTAGCACTGCTTTCACTGAATCCTACACATTTTGCTGTATTATGTTTTTGTTTTCATTTGTCTCAAGATATTTTCTAATTTCCTTTATTTTCATTTCTTATTTGACTCATTGGTTGATGAGAATTTGTTGTTTAATTTTCACACATTTGTGGACTTTAATACATCATTTCGTTAATTGCTTTCTGACTGTTATATAGTTCCTTTTGTTCATTTCTTCCTTATATTTCTTTGTGATTTGATGATTTTTGTTGTTGTAGCTTGCTTTGATTCCTTTTCTTTATATTTTGTGTACCTACTATGTTTAAAAAATTTATGTTACCATAAGGGGTACATAAATCATCTTATAGTTGTAACAACCTATTTTAAGCTGATAACTTCGATTGTATTAAAACATTCAATACTTTTTACTCACTCACACACTTTATGTTATTAATGTCCCAATTTTCACCTTTTAATATTCTGTATTCATTAACAAATTATTGTGTGATATGAAACCATCCAAGTTGTCCCATAAAATGGATGTTTTTTTTTTTTTGAATAAACATAGAAATTAACCCTCCCAGTCTTAACACTCGAGAAAGTTAATGTTTGTCTTAATTGAGTTCCTTTCTCTGGAAACCAACCATCAGTTATCCCAGATAGTATCAAGGAACTAACTACAACTTACCAGATCACGGCATCTAGACAACGTTATGCCAGACCCCTCACCTATCATGATTGCCTAACCAAACACCTGCTTCCTGTTGACAAACTCCTCTTCCTTACCACTGCCTAATTCCTGTTTTCCCACATGTACTTATATTTCTTCCCTGCTATATAAACTAATTTTAGTTGGGTGAGGAGATGGATTTGATACTGATCTCCCATCTCCTTGGCTGCAGTGCCCAAATAAAGCCTTCTTCCCTAGCAATACTCATTGTCTCATTGATTGGCTTTCTATGCAGTGAGCAATGAGACCTAGACTGGACCCCTGCTGTTTTGGTAACAGTTATAGTTATTTTTAAGACTTTCATCTTTTAATTTT
Organism: Piliocolobus tephrosceles; assembly: GCF_002776525.5. NCBI lineage: Eukaryota > Metazoa > Chordata > Mammalia > Primates > Cercopithecidae > Piliocolobus > Piliocolobus tephrosceles. Next base: position 59,811,815 of record NC_045449.1, on the reverse strand, counting down.
TATATTAAAGTTTAAAATGATTTATGAACCACTATTACATCAGTAGAGTAATCTGTATTTTATATATAATTACTTTTATCAGTGAGTTTCATATTTTCATGTGTTTTCATGCTACTAACTAGTGTCCTTTCATTTCAACTTGAAGAACTCCCTTTAGAATTTCTTTTAAGTCAAGTATAGTGGTGATGAACTCCTTCAACTTTTGTTTGTCTGGGACCATATCGCTCTTTCATTTTTAAAGGACAGACTTGCATGGTATATAATAATATCCTTGACTGGCAGTTTTTCTCTTTCAATACTTTGAATATATCATCCCATTCTCTCCTGGCCTATAAAGTTTCTGTTGAAAAATCCTTTGCCAGTTTTATGAGTCTCCTTTGTATGTAATGAGTTGCTTTTCTCTCTTTGATTTCAAAATTCTTTCTTTCTCTTTGACATTTGACAATTTGATTATAATGTGTCCTGGTGTAGATCTCTTTACATTCAACCTACTTGGGATTCTTTGAGCTTCATAAATCTGGATGTCCATTTTTCTCCTCAGATTAGTTCTTTAAATAAGCTTACTGCTTTTCTCTCTCTTCTCTTTCTCTGGCTTTAGTAATATGTAAATTGGCCTGCTTGATAGTATCTCATAAGTTTCTTATGTTTTCTTCAGTCTTTTAAAAAATATTTTTGCTCTGTGGAATGTATAATTTCAAATGTCCTGTCTTTGAGTTTACTGATTCTTTCTTGTACTTGATCAAGGCTGCTGTTGAGCCCCTCTAGATAAGTTTTTAGTTCAAGTTATTGTATTCTTCAGCCCTCAGATTTTTCTCTTTAAAAATATTTTGTTTGTGAAAATACTCATTTTGTTTATGCATAATTTATCCTAAGCTTATTGAAATTTTGATTATGGTTATTTTTAATTCTAATCCATTTACCTTCATTTTTTTAGGGTTGGTTTCTGGAGATTTATTTTGTTCCTTTCTTTGGGCCATTTTTATTTTCCTTGACCCTTTTTATTAATGTGTACATATTTGAAAAATAGCCACTTCTCCCAGTCTTTATGGACTGGCTTTGTACAGGGGCAAACCTTCAAGAATTGGCCTGAGTAGAGATTCTGGGGTCCTCAGAAACTTTTTCTGTGGATATGTCTTCTCTGGACTTCTGTGTGTAAATTTCTAAGTAGTGGGATTTGTTGGTTTCTGCTTTTAGGAGATCATAATCTCTTGCTCCTTCTTATTTTGTGTCTTGTACTATGGGCCTTCTAAAGCTAGTAGCACACTGGCTCAATCCTTTTTTGGTTATTACTTGCTCTTTTATTTTCAGCTGCCCCTCTGCACTCAGTTTATGCTGCATCCCACCAGTGCGTCAAGACAGATGAGACAGAAACAAGTTCCTTGGGCAGTCCCCCAAGAGTCTGAATGTTGGATATATGCTTTAGTCTTCTCTTTCCCTCCCCAGGGAGAAGCTGTGGAGCAAGAGCTTTTCTAATTGTGTTGTGCTGAGCCAGGGGTAGGAGCTCTGGCCGTGAGTGCTTATTAGTCCAAACCACCACCTTTGTTCTCAGTGGTCCCCAGCCATTTAGAGAATACCAGTTCTGTGAGTACCTGCAGAATCCGGTCCCTTAGGCAGCCCCTTCCAAAAGCCAGAGTGTTGGACAGATGCTTCAACTTTTTCCTTCCCCAAGGAGAAGCTGGGATTGGGGGTTTCCACCTGCTAGTTCTGAGCTAGTGGAAGGGGCTATGGTCAGTTACTGCATAGTAGTCCAAACTGGAGGCTGTGTTCTCAGCAATTCCCAACATGGGACCCTTTCCTTTCAGAGCTAAGATTGAGGCAAGCCAGCAACAAGTCCCTTAAGTAACCTTGCTTATGGCGCCGGAGGATTCCGCAGATTTTCTTACTGGCTTCAGTGTGATTGGTTTCATGCTTGCCTGGGGTACAGGAGCCTCTCATCTCTGGATGTCTCACAACGGGAATTTTGGTCCACGTATTGTTGTTGAATTTATGTGTCCATTGAGAGAAGGAGAGTCTTGCTGACATCACCCCGTAAAGTAATTTTATTTTACAGGAGGACATTTGATTGGTCTTCCTTTAGCCTTTATATCTTTATATGTATAGTACCATTCCTTATTTCTTTATATGTACAGCGATAAGTTTATATTTTTCTAGTATTAAGAATCAGCATTGATACTTAGAGAGTGTTTGTGAATTCCTGTTGAAATATTTTCTCATTAGGAAAAAGTGAAAGGGAAAATTTATATTTGCCTAGTTTTACGGCTTAAGAGTAGTAAAGGGCATGTCAGGGAATGTTACAAAGGTATTGAATTTTTTCTTTCCATGTTGGTTTTGGCATCCTGAAATTAATTGAGGCACAATACCCCTTTTCTGCTTGGCACAAGTACCATATTATGAGCTCACTGTGATCAGGTCCCCTGTATCAATTGTAGGCTGTCCTTATAAGCACCAGGACTTGCTATTCTGTGTGGCATGTGGCACCTGTTATTCGTAAAAACGCTTTTAGGGTTGAGCTTTTCTCCCACTTTTTGTTTTGCTGTTCACCCCGACCACCAGCGCCATCACTGAATTTCAGCCTTTGTACTTAGACTTTAAGTTGTTTCCAGCTGGAGACAGTCTCATGGCAGAAAATGAAATTTCTGTACCTAATGTCCTGTTTTTCTTGTGTCAGCCAGATTTTAACAGATACTGACCTCCTTCAGTTGGCTCAAATGCCTTCACAAGAAGCTGGCTTCTGCAATGACTCTCCATTACTTGGCCTTCATTGGAGCACGTATTAGGAGTAACATAATAAGTTTAGTTAATAATAATGGACATGTTTAATTGGAAGTAGGGCTATTCAATTTGTATTTGTAATGGATTTGGAGGCCAAAAGAGCAATTTGGACTACAGATATAGGTTTTGTAAGCAAAACTTCTTATTATTTGAAAAATTAATACATTGGATCATCCAGAGAAAGCTTGTAAAATGAAAATAAATTAGTTTAGACACAGAACTTTGGGATCATAGCATGTATGGGTTGGGCAAAGAAAGCTAGTGAAGGTTACTGTGAAGGAGATCTCTGAATGATAGGATGAGAACCACGGAAAAATGGTTTTTGTTTGTTCATTTGTTTTTAGACAGGGTCTCACTCTGTCACCCAGCCTGGAGTGCAGTGGAACAATCACAGCTCACTGTAGCCTCAATCTCCTGCTGGCCTCAAGTGATCCTCCTGCCTCAGCATCCCAAGTAGCTGGGACCACAGGCATGCACCACCAAGCCCGACTGACTACTTTTTTTCGCATATTGCCCAGGCTGGTGCCAAACTCCTGAGCTTAAGCAATAGGCCCACCTTGGCCTCCCAAAGTGCTGGGATTAGGTGTGAGCTACTGCATCTGGCCAGAAGAAGGGTTTTATGGAGCCATTGAACGCAGCATCTTTAAACTACTGTCTCTAATGTTGTAGTGAGATCACCTAAATTAAGGACAGGTTATGACTCAGTTGCTTGAGTGTCTAGGAGACTGTTGATGACCTTACTTATAGCACTTTTGGGATGAATGCAAGTCATATTGTAGTTGATTGAAAATATATGACAGGTTAGAGCATGGCCCCAATAACATTTTTGAAAATTTATTGTGAGGGTAAAAAGGTTGGTACAGAAGGACAGCTACAAGTGAATTAAGAGGGTGTGTTGTTTTATGTATGCAACCCTGTGCAATAAATAGATAAATATTTCAGGCTCCTTTTTAAATTAGTATTTTTTATGAGAAGAATTTTAATATTTAAGCATTTTTCAATTTTTAAGTATAGATCTTTTTATGATTATTTAATCTATTCTTAAAGAAGAATAGGCCACTGCTTAGTATGACATATCAGGTTACCTCTCCTCATAGAGTTTTAAATGCTTATATCAGCTGATGCACCTTGACTGGTAAAATTATACTCAAAATATTAACTTTGCCCATTTTTCTCATTTGCTTTTAACTATTTGGATGTTTGTGATACTGAATAGGGGTAAAAAAATAAACAGCTCTCTTTAAAACAGCTTTTTCAGCCATTTTACATTACTTATTAACTAGTCTAAGGAATGTTATTCTATCAGTTTTAATTACAACATACATTCATTTTAATATTGTCTTTTGAATTAGTATTCTGTCTTTTGGAAATACTTAGTGTAGGTCACAGTTTGTGAGGAAATCCTGATATGGTTTGTGGTTGAATATTAGTGACTTTAATCTATTGTATAATGGTTATTTTCCATTTCATATATCTTGAAGCTGTTGTTCAGAGAATAGGTGTTCATAATTATGGAACTTTCATTGAAGTGGTTTGAATAAAATCATATAAGAGAGACTCCAGGCTAAAGGAGGCTATTTAAGAATGTATTTTATATGATATTTATATGAGAGAAGTCTTTCTGATGAAGTCCATTTAAACTCATTTCCTACTTACCCTGCATTTCACATTTTACCTAAATTAACAGGGTGTGTTTTTAAATAGAAGACTTTGATATACCTGTGGTTTCTGACATGTTTTCAAATTAATAGAAACTTTACGTGAAGATTTTGTTATTTTATATATTGTAAGGCTTCATGTTGATGTGGAACATGAATCCAACCAAGTTTGCTGACCCTGAAACAATGTTCTTCTAATAGAATATATGCTTCACTTTCTCTCTTTTTACACTTGGGAAAAGGGGAAAGGAGGAGAAAAGATTTAAATGCAGGTGATTTATTTTAGTCTGACTTAAAAACAGCATTTGCATAAGCAAGTCTATGGCATTTATGTAACCTCTTATAATTTAAATGAAGTGAAATATGATACATAAAAAGGTTATTATTCTATTTCTTTTTTTTTTTTCATGTGGAACATCTTTTTTTGTGTCGTTGTTGTTGTTGTTGTTTGAGATGGAGTCTCGCACTGTCTCCTAGGCTGGAGTGCAGTGGCACGATCTCAACTCACTGCAACCTGTGCCTCCCAGGCTCAAGCGATTCTCCTTGCCTCAGCTTCCCAAGTAGCTGGGATTACAAGCGCTCGCCACCATGCCCAGCTATGGAACATCATTGTTAATACAAACTATCATCTCGTTTCCAAGGAAAAAAAAAATGGTAATCCTAGATTCTAATACTCTGTGTCCTCTGAAATCTCCAAATTGTGATTTGATTATTTTGGTCTCTTAGCAGGGAACAGTACACTGGGAAGCTCCGAATGAGGTCACATTCTATGAGTCCAACTCACAGAGAAGATGGACAAAATATTACCCCAAAGATTTGTGTAAGATTAGATTTTACTTTTGTTTGGTTTTTGCTTGTTGCTTTAAAATAGCTGAACAAAGTTTTAATTTCACTTGTTGAAGTGCCAGTGATTGGCTTCAAAACGGAATAAAGTTGGATGATTCTGGTAAAAATCCTGATGTCAAAGAAAGTGGGGTGTTGGGTATATAGCGTAGTATCCCTTCTACTTCCTCAATGATTCTGAAGTGTTATATTCATCAGTCTGTTGTTTCTCCTGTGTAACAAAGAATAACATTTTCCCTTTGTTCAGAATATATATGGAAATAATTATATACCCGGTGATCATAAAATTAAGAAGAAAATTGGTATTGTAGTGAAGTAGGGAACACTGCTTTTCTAATGAAGGTAAACTGTGTATATCTTAAAATAAGACTGTCTTGCATCTATTTATTCAACATAGATTTGGTTTGGACAAGGTGCTAATGAGCACTCCAGTTAGCTTTTTTTTTTTTTTGAGTTGGAGTCTCACTGTTGCCCAGGCTGGAGTGCAGTGGTGCAATCTTGGCTCACTGCAACCTCCGCCTTCCAGGTTCAAGCTATTCTCCTGCCTCAGCCTCCCAAGTAGCTGAGACTACAGACATGCGCCACCAAGCCTGGCTAATTTTTGTATATTTAGTAGAGACAGGGTTTCACCATGTTGGCTAGGGTGGTATTGAACTCCTGACCTCAAGTGATCCTTCTGCCTGCCTTAGTCTCCCAAAGTGTTGGGATTACAGGCCTGAGCCACTGTGCCCGGCCTCAGTTAGCTTTGAAAAGAGAAACACTGTGCCTGCTTATTCCAGTTTTATTGCCTAACTCTGGCTGTCTTGAGTTACATGACTTTTCGTTACAAGAGAAAGCATGTATAACACATGACTGTTTTAGCACATGGCACTATAAACATAACTCATTGCATTTTATCCAATGATAATTTGGAATTAAAAAATATAAAGGGCAGCACATTTTCAGTAGTGATAAACTACAATCGTTATATTTACTCAGAATAAGCAAGGCAGGTACATTTTCTTATTTAAGAAATTCTTGTTCATGAAAAAGCATACAAAAAGCAGAGGACCACTAGTAGAAGTGATAATGAATTTTAATATAGAATAATAATGCAATATTTTATTGAAAAGAAATGTAGAAACTCAGTAAAATATGAAGAACATTTTAGTGCATTTAAAAAAATTACTTCATATTAATTTAAATGACCATATATATAAATAGGTACATTTGTTAGCAATTAAGCTTTCTAAAAGCATGAGAATGCTGTATCAACAAATCTAATTTCAAATATTCTTTCTGGGCTGGAAACTAGCCATTCTCTTTCACAGACTTACCTTTCTAAGTTTTTAGGGTTTTCTGGTCATAGTCAATTTCTGGGCACAGATCTTAGGTTGTCTCTAGTTCATTATAGTTTTAATCTGGGCTGATAAATTGTAATACAGAAATTATACAGGAGGGAAAAAAAAGCATGGAATTGTTATGTTTTAAAAAGTAAAGAATCACCATAATTGTGTTTTTTTGTTTTTGTTCTTTTTTTTGAGATGGAGTCTCGCTCTGTCGCCCAGGCTGGAGTGCAGTGGCGTGATCTTGGCTCACTGCAAGCTCCGCCTCCTGGGTTCACGCCATTCTTCTGTTTCAGCCTCCCGAGTAGCTGGGACTACAGGCGCCCGCCACCACGTCTGGCTAATTTTTTGTGTTTTTAGTAGAGACGGGGTTTCACCGTGTTCGCCAGGATGGTCTCGATCTCCTGACCTTGTGATCTGCCCACCTCGGCTTCCCAAAGTCTTGGGATTACAGGCGTGAGCCACTGCACCCGGCCATAATTGTGTTTTTATGATGTGAGTCCAAAGATTATTTATATTCAGTGTATGAGTGAGAATTAATTTAAGAACAAAGAGCTTCTTGTACATCAGCACAAAACTTCCTGTTAACTAATTTTTTTGAGAATAATTCATCTTTTCACATCGCCCCTGCCCCCCACAACACACTTTAAAGCTACTGTGGTATACCACAATCAAAACTTTTTGTAAAAGAACTTAAAGAGAAGAGCCTGGGTTAATTTTTTAATTTTTTACTTTTGAAATCTAGTTACGGTGTGAATATATTATTAAGGCAGCTCATAGCCCTAAGCTGCTGTACTAGTCATTATTTAGAACTGAGAACCCTAGTTCAGTTGTAACCCAATCCTTTCCTCTGAGGGCAATACAGCATTACCAGACAAGCACACAAAACTCTCATGGCACTGAATGACATATATTTTGTCCTTTTTTTCTCTCTCCCTTCCCCCCTTTCTTTTCTTCTCCTCCTTCCCTTTCCCCGCTTTCCCTTCTTTCCTCCCTTCCTTTCTTCCTTCTTTCCTTCCTCCCGTCTTTCCTGTCCTTCCTCTTTATTTCCCCTTTTATCTCTTCTATATTTTCCTCTTTTATCTCTTTCATCTTTTCCTCTTTTATTTCTTCCTTCTTTCCTCCCTCTCCTCTTCCTTTTTCCCTTTTGTATTTCAGGAAGTTTATTCGAAAAAATCTCCTGTTTCTTTGGATGATAGTGACATTGAAGCTCGCCTTAATAGTTGGAATCTTGGGGTAAAAAAAAGTATTTGCTTTATGTATCTATAGATGTGTCAAAGTCATACTGTATGTGGATAATATCTGAACTAATTTGATTTTATTCAGTGAACGTTGGATGTTAGACATTTGTTACTGTGTGGCTTTGAGAAGGGCTTAAGTATAGGAAATAAATAACATTCTGAACAAACATAAAATAGTCCCTGTCCCCAACAAGCTAACTTTCTTATGTGTGAAATAAGAGATATACATATAAAATAGTTAAGTAACAATAATAATTTAAGATAGTATATGGTAGAATACCAAGATGAGTTATGTGAGTCGCCCAAAGTGGAGGGGAGGGAAGGGAGAACTTGAAGCAACACAGCCATTTGGGTTAAAAACACTCAAGGGGACCCCATGGATGACCAGCTGTTACGGACAGCAGTTTATAGATGCTGTGGGACAAGAAAGTATTTGGAGAGGTAGAGAGGTGGGAATTGGTGGCAGAAATAGGCACTAAGAACGACGTGGTGGGGTAAGTGAGCTGTCGTGATTGGGTGTTTAGAATATATGTATGGAATCTGTGAGCACTGTGTCAGGCTGCATTACATTGGAGCTTTGAATGCTAAATTGAGAAGTTTAACTTTTAAATTTTAGGCAATATTGAGCCCTGGCTTTTTTTTTTCTCATTTCACTTTACATATATGCTAACTGTTTAAATGCTTTTAGGAAACAACAAAAAGTGCTTAAAATGATTTTAGAATATGTTTTATTATAAAAATAATTTGTAGTTTGAAAAATATAGACAAATCAGAGGAATAAAAGTCAACAGAGACCTGTGTTAACATTTTGTTATATAACATATCTTTTCCTCCCTTTTTTTCTGTGTGTTTTTATAAGATTCAATAAAATTTATTATAAATACCATCTTATATGCAATTTAACATTTTACATGAGTTTGTAAGAACTCTATATAAAGACTGTGAATGGTAGCATTTATTTTTCTTTTGGATGGATATTCCATAAGCTTTTTAAGTGTTCTGCTATTTTTGGACATCTGAGTTGCTCCCAGTTTGTTTAACACAAGTAATTTTGCAGTAAAATTCCTTGTAAGAATCTTTTTGTACGTATTTAGTTACTTTCTTAGCTTACATTACATCTTTGGTACATCTTTTGGTACAAGGTTTGTACCAATTTCAACCAGCAGTACCAGTTGTCCATTTTCTTCACCAGCAGTATATCAGTTGTCCATTTTCCACCTATTCACTGACATTAGGGATTGTTATTTCAAAAAACTTAAAACCTTTCTACTAATAAGGGTCTTTAATGAAAGCAGTGCTTTAGGGAAATTGACTTAGTGGGATTATGAAAGTTCTATTGGATATGAGTAGAAATGGAGAAAAGGTCCTGATTATCTTTTAGGTCTTTCTTTCTTTCTTTCTTTCTTTCTTTCTTTCTTTCTTTCTTTCT